>NW_025344225.1:0-3469 GCF_016433145.1 Gracilinanus agilis
TTTGTTTATTTATTTATTTTTAAACCCTTAACTTCTGTGTATTGGCTTCTAGGTGGAAGAGTGGTAAGGGTGGTCAATGGGGGTCAAGTGACTTGCCCAGGGTCACACAGCTGTGAAGTGTCTGAGGCTGGCATAGAAATATATATTAATTGATAATACATGTACAAGCAATTTCATATTACCTGCCATCTTGGGAAGGTGGGGGGGAGTGATAGAGAGGAAGAGAACACAAATCACAAAGTGTCAGAAAATGATTATTAAAAATTGTACTGATTAGTAATCTGGGAAGAAGTGATATGTATAACTTTTATTCTCCCGTTACATTTATGACTATTGTAATACTCTCTTGGGAGAGTTATATTTAATTCTCAGAAAACATGAAAGAAATTTACAGAACTACTTTTTACATTTTATCGTTGGGCTTGTTGTTTTTCTAAGTCCAAGTCTTTTTAGCCAACTAGACCAATTTTGGGGCTCATTCTGCTGTTGGTGCTATCTTCTCTGAATGCCTTGAATTAAATCCTGGAACTTAATTCCTCTTCCATGAGTTCATTCTGACCAGAAGAATCCAGGACCTCAATATCCCTCAAACACAAGGGTCAAATAAAAAATTGGACACATATAAATCAGGATAGATATTCATTCATCTAAAATCACGAACCAAGAATTTTCAAAATTTTCAACTCAGAATCCAATGAATCAGTTCCGAGGGCTGACCTGTAATTTATTTATTTATCATGTACTTAGAGTCCAATGTCAATGATTATATAGAAAACAGCAACTGCCCCTTCTTCCCCCCTTAAGTTAATCGATTTATAATAATCTTGATATAACCAACAACTTTAAGATCAGAGGGTCCTGATAATGTCCTTATTCACTTTTAAATATTGCATAACCATTAGCTCTTCCTGTTCATTTTTTAGCGTGAGGATTCTTACTCATCTAATAGAGAGGAAGCACCCTCAGTATTGAGTTATAGAGATTTAGTTGTCTTTCACCTGAAGTTCTGTTTTGTAGAGGCCCTGTTCAACTCTCAAAATGTAAAGAAATATAATATTTACAGCTATCAAAAATAGAATGGACTGAACGAAGAGTTTGGGAATTTGTTTGTAATGCAGTTCTTTAAGTAGAACATCTCAGGAAGGCAGCTCTGGATTTACAGTTAGAATTTCTAGGATAGCATTCAACAAAATTGAAGAATTCCAAGTTTTTGCACAAAAGAGACCGGGACTAATTGGAAAGTTTGACACTCAACCACAGATATCAAGAGAAAGATGATGAAAAGGTAAATAAGAAACAGAGGGAAAAGAAAGAAAACTCATAGTCTTTTAAGCTTGACTCTTTAAGGGCATAAATAAGATCTAAGTATCTGTATTACTAGGTGGAGAAATGCTATGTATAATTCTCTGTAGTGAACTCTATACACTATTATAATATTCACTATTATAGCAACCAGAAGAGTAATTCATAGGGAGAGGACAGGATACTAAATGGTCTAAGATGACATGGGGGGTGGGAAAGAGGGGAGGAAGAGTAGGGGACACCAAGAAAAATCCGAGTAAATAAGAAAAATAAGATATTCTATTACACACAAAGAGGGCATGGGAAGGGGAGGGGATAAATACTACCATAAGAAGGAGAGGAAGAGAGCATTAAGAGGTAATAATCAAACCTTACTCTCAGTATAATCAACCCGGAGAAGGAAGAGTAGCTTTATTATCCATCTGGATAAAAAACTCCATCTAACCCTACTGAGAAAGTCAGAAGGGATAAACCAAAGGGAGCAGGGGAGTGGGGAGGCCAAAAAGGGAGGGAAGAAGAAGGGGGAGGGAATCCATTCGGTCTTTAAAAAAAACAAAAATAAGGGAACAACAAGGGAGGGGACAGAAAGGGAAGTCAATCAAGGGAGGGGATAAGGGATACTGGCTGAAAGCAAACCACTGGTGTAAAAGAAAATAGTGCAATAAGAAGGAGTGGGTCTAGGGGAGGATACAAAAAATGTCAGTGAATACACAACTAACAATTGTAACTCTGAATGTGAACGGGATGAACTCACTCATAAAACGGAAGCAAATAGCAGAGTGGTTCAGAAACCAAAATCCTACCATAGGTTGTCTACAAGAAACACATATGAGGCGGGTAGACACACACAAGTTCAAGGTTAAGGGTATGAGCAAAATCTTTTGGGCATCAAATGAGAAAAAGAAGGCAGGAATGGCTATCATGATCTCTGACAAAGCCAAAGTAAAAATAGGTATGATTAAAAAAGACAGGGAAGGTCATTACATTTTGATTAAAGGCAGTATAAACAATGAGGAAATAACACTGCTCAATATATATGCACCAAGTGGTATAGCATCCAAATTCTTAAAGGAGAAACTAGCAGAGCTCAAGAAGGAAATAGATAGTAAAACCATAATAGTGGGAGATCTAAATATTCCTCTTTCAGATCTAGATAAATCAAACCAAAAAATAAATAAGAAAGAGGTAAGAGAGATAAATGAAGTCCTAGAAAAATTAGATCTAATTGATATGTGGAGAAAAATAAATAGGGACAAAAAGGAATACACCTTCTTTTCAGCTGCACATGGTACATTTACAAAGATTGACCATGTAATAGGGCATAGAATCATGGCAAACAAATGCAAAAGAGCAGATATAATAAATGTAACCTTCTCAGATCATAATGCGATAAAAATAATAATCAGTAAGGGCACCTGGACAGGCAAGTCAAAAACCAATTGGAAATTAAACAATATGATTCTTCAAAACCAAATTGTCAAAGAAGAAATCATAGAAACAATCAACAATTTCATTGAAGAGAATGACAATGATGAGACATCCTACCAAACTATGTGGGATGCAGCCAAGGCAGTACTCAGGGGGAAATTTATATCCTTGAGTGCATATATTAACAAATTAAGGAGGGCAGAGATTAACGAATTGGGCATGCAACTCAAAAAATTAGAAAGCGAACAAATAAAAAACCCCCAGATGAAAACTAAATTAGAAATACTAAAAATTAAGGGAGAAATTAATAAAATCGAAAGTAAAAGAACTATTGAATTAATAAATAAGACTAGAAGCTGGTACTTTGAAAAAACAGATAAAATAGACAAAGTACTAGTCAATCTAATAAGAAAAAGGAAAGAAGAAAACCAAATTGACAGTATAAGAGATGAAAAGGGAGACCTCACCTCTAATGAAGGGGAAATTAAGGCAATCATTAAGAACTATTTCGCCCAACTATATGGCAACAAATATAACAATTTAGGAGATATGGATGAATATTTACAAAAATATAAACTGCCTAGATTAACAGCAGAAGAAATAGAATACCTAAATAATCCCATATCAGAAAAAGAAATTGAACAAGCCATCAAAGAACTCCCTAAGAAAAAATCGCCAAGGCCTGATGGATTCACAAGTGAAGTCTATCAGACATTCAAAGAGCAACTAATCCCAATAC
>NW_025344226.1:0-2339 GCF_016433145.1 Gracilinanus agilis
GTTTGACAAATATAATAATTTTTAAAAATTATTTTGGTCACCATTTACAAAAAATAATTAACTTCTGATCTTATGATGGGACTTCCGGTTAAGATGGCGGCAGAGTAAGGAGCAGCTGCTCGATCTCTCCTGACCGAACCACACAGAACCCCTCAAGGGGAAATAAAAACGAGTCCAGAGGAACGAAGGAACCCCACAACAGGGCGCAGCATTGAAGGTACGCAGAATCGGGGCATTTCCACACTTTAAAGGGGTGAAACAGTTCACACTAAAACACGAGAGGAAGAAGCCCCTCCCCCACCCCCCACACCGCACAAGCGGGTAAACAGGACTGGGGCAACCAGAAAATCACTGGCAGCCCCTGAGCCCGACCTGTGCGCTGCAAGACGAGGGACCCCAGGTGGCTGGGACTCTCCCTGAGCGCCCACGTGGGTGAAGGCACTGCCTCTGGCCGGGACAAAGGCCCCTAAAAGGCGGCCTTTCCCAAGCTCTGAAGGCATCGCCTCAGGTGCGAATAAAGATCTCCAGCCCACAGACTTTCACTACCTTCTGCGGGGTTGAAAGCAGGGCGCTAAGAGCAGCAGCGCAGGCAAAGGCAGTGCCCTAGGCTTGAATAACGATCTCCAGCCCAGGCTTGGACCTCCAGTGAGGACCCAGTGCAGACCTGAGCGTGGCTATGGAAGCAGCCCCAAAGACTGCTGAAGGAACCTCGGGCAGAGGGGCAGACCGGGAACTACCAGGAGGCCTGACCCCGAGGACAAGGAGACCGGAGGCCCCCCCCCCCCCAAGCTTGCAAGGCCCAGGCAGACCCGGAGTGCAAAGACAAAGCGGAAAAGGGGCGGGGCTAACAATGGCCAGCAATAAGGAAATCCAGAAGAAAAAGACCATCAAGAGACACTCTGGAACACTGGACAACTTCTACACAGAGAAAATCCAGACAACAGAGGAGGGAAAACAAAAATCCAAACCTCCCCAAAAAAATGAAAGCTGGTCACAAGTTATGGAAGAGTTTAAAAATGAAATGCTAAGGAAGATGGAAGAAATCTGGCAAGAAAATAACAGTTTAAAAGGCAGAATTTCGCAATTGGAAAGTGAGACAAGACAACTGAAGACGAAAAATGACCAGATTGAAAAGGAAAACCAATCCTTAAAGGCTAGAATCGAACATTTAGAAACCAATGATCTCTCAAGACAACAAGAACAAATAAAACAAAGTCAAAAGACTGATAAAATAGAAGGAAACATGAAATATCTCAAGGAGAGAGTGACAGACCAAGAAAACCGGTCTAGAAGAGATAACTTGAGAATCATTGGTATTCCAGAAAAGGCAGAAATTAATAAAAACATGGACTCCATACTCAAAGAAATTATTCAGCAAAATTGCCCTGAAGTTCTACAACAAGAGGGCAATATAGACATTGAAAGGATCCATAGAACACCCTCTAAACTGGACCCAGAAAAGTCAACACCCAGAAATATAATAGCGAAATTGAAGAGCTTTCGAGTCAAAGAAAAAATCTTACAAGAAGCCAGAAAGAGACAATTCAAATATCAAGGAGCACCAATAAGGATCACACAGGATCTGGCAGCCTCAACACTAAAAGAACGCAAGGCTTGGAATACAATATTCAGAAAGGCAAGAGAACTGGGCCTTCAGCCACGAATCAACTACCCAGCGAAACTAACCATATACTTTCAGGGGAAAGTATGGGCATTCAACAAAATTGAAGAATTCCAAGTTTTTGCACAAAAGAGACCGGGACTAATTGGAAAGTTTGACACTCAACCACAGATATCAAGACAAAGATGATGAAAAGGTAAATAAGAAACAGAGGGAAAAGAAAGAAAACTCATAGTCTTTTAAGCTTGACTCTTTAAGGGCATAAATAAGATCTAAGTATCTGTATTACTAGGTGGAGAAATGCTATGTATAATTCTCTGTAGTGAACTCTATACACTATTATAATATTCACTATTGTAGCAACCAGAAGAATAATTCATAGGGAGAGGACAGGATACTAAATGGTCTAAGATGACATGGGGGGTGGGAAAGAGGGGAGGAAGAGTAGGGGACACCAAGAAAAATCCGAGTAAATAAGAAAAATAAGATATTCTATTACACACAAAGAGGGCATGGGAAGGGGAGGGGATAAATATTACCATAAGAAGGAGAGGAAGAGAGCATTAAGAGGTAATAATCAAACCTTACTCTCAGTATAATCAACCCGGAGAAGGAAGAGTAGCTTTATTATCCATCTGGATAAAAAACTCCATCTAACCCTACTGAGAAAGTCAGAAGGGATAAACCAAAGGGAGCAGGGGAGTGGGGAGGCCAAAAA
>NW_025344227.1:0-2470 GCF_016433145.1 Gracilinanus agilis
TTACTTATAATAGGTAACTTTATTGCTAAACTTAATTGCTATTTTTTACTTTACTTAGCATCATTTTCTTCATTGAATTCTGGCAATTTTGCCACACTTTCTTTGATTTCACTTAGATGCCTCAACAAAAACCTTTCCATGGATGTTTGTTTCTTTCTCCCTTTCAGAATGTTTTTGATAATGTGTGAAATAAGTGTCATCACACAGCTCCAATGCACAACCTGTTGCAGTTTTTCTGGGTGTGTGGTATGTCTTTTCAATAAACTATTTAATTTTTCCCCATATCCTCAATATTTCCTTAATCTCGCTTATACTGTTTACCTCACCCACCTCAGGCTCCTCCTCTAGGTAGAAGCTCATGATTCAAATTCCACTTATGACTTAAAGAAAAAAAGTCCTGATTGTGATTGCTCATATCTCAAATTGTTTGGATCTCAAATTGCTCGTAAGGTAAGGCATTTGTGTATTAAGGTACGACTTTACAGAGCATTACATGTATCCAAGAAGAGTGGGTTGGTTTTATTTCAATAGTTGAAACAAGTGGGTCACATTCAAGGTGACTTCAGCCCTTCTACTTGTGTGTGGGCTTGGATTCAAATACCCTCTTTCGGTGTTTAGTTAAGTAATCACTGAACTTCTTCGGAAATCATTAATTACATATGTAGAATGGAAAGGCCAATCTAGATGACCTCCATGATCTCACTTAGTTCTCTGAGGCTGAAAAAGTTCAGAATGAGGCAGGGACCATCTGCCAATGTTCATTTCTATGACAAAAGAACAGTTGCTTAATCCACTGAGAACTTTTGAAGAGGTTTGATGAAATCTTTAGAGGTTTGGGCTTATGTGGTTTTGTGTTTGGCTCCAAAAATGTATGGAGAAAGGTATTTATGACATGAATTTTCAAAAGAGCTAATTGGCCTTTCCAGCCCAAGAGAATAGAAGAGGTAAAGACATCTGTTGAGATGTTATATCTCAGAGGAGATCAATCAGATTAATTTTCTGAGACCTGAAATTCCAAGAAGAGAATGATTAACCTGTTCATGAGTCCTGAAAGCTATGTTCCCAGAATTAAAAAAAAATTATCAAATTATCAGGGGCTGGTGAACCTCAAATGATTTGTTTGTTTTTCTTTTAGATAAACAAGTCCAATGGTGAAATGTTTTGTTAAGAATTAGCCAATAGATGAGTTCTGAAAATAGATCTGCTCATCATTGGAGGGCCAATTCCTTTTTTTCTTGAAGTAACAGATATCTTCCATTCCTAGATATGGATAAAGTTACTGCTGTAGGCTTCTATTGAGGGCTGTAAGGGACTACAGTCTAACATTTTGATTCAGTGGGAGGTGTATTAATAGAGGAGAATGATGCAAAATACAAAATCTGAGCAAAAGAAACAGAATCAGAAAAGTTTCCTAATCTTGATCAACGACACATGTAAAACCCAGTGGAGGTTCCCAGTTAAGATGGTGGCAGAGTAAGAAGCAGCTCTTAACCTCTCCTGACTGAAACACACAAAACTCCTCAAGGGGACATAAAAACAAATCTAGACGAACAGAGGAACCCCACAACAGGGCACAGCGTGGAAGGTACGTGGAATCGAGGCATTTCCATGCTACAAAGGGGTGAAACAGCTCTCACTAAATCCCGGGCTGAGCAACCACCCCACCCCCACCCCTCCACACACAACACCTATAGCGCCGAAGCCAGCTAGGAAGAGGTGGAGCAAGTTTGGGGCACCCATTGAGTCATTGGTGGCCCCAGGGCCTGTTCCTGAGAGTGGCGGGATTTGGGACACCAGAAAGCTAGCAAGGGCACTAGGAATTTGAGCGAGGGAGCAGGGCACCAGGAGCGGACGCAGGGCTCAGAGCGCGGGCTGAGAGCTCAGGCACGGGTGGAGGCTTTGGTGGAATCAGACACAGCCACGAGCTAAAACTCTGAAACCCAGAGTGGGGAACCAGTGCAGATGGGCATACAACTGTGGAAACTTGTATTCCTGAGACTTGTAAAGAAACCTCCTGCAGAGGATCAAGCAAGGGGGTCCACCAGGGGGCTTGACCTAGGAAAAAACCAGACAGACCTCAGGAGCCAATAGACCGAGGACAGACCCTGAGCACAATGATAAACCTGAGAAGCTGCTGGGCTAACTATGGCTACCCAGTCTCAGGAAGCTCAGAAGAGAAAGATTAACAACAAGAAAAAGAAGTCTTTAGCACTCCACAACTTTTACACAGAGAAAATCCAGACAACCAAGCAAACAGAGGAGGAGAACAAACAAGCATCTGGATCCTCCTCAAATAAGGAAAACTCCTCACAAGCTATGGAAGAGTTCTAAACTGAGATTTTGAGGAAAATGGAAGAGATCTGGAAAGAAAATAACTGTTTAAAAGGTAGAATCTTGCAATTAAACACCAGAAATGACCAGATTGAAAAGGAATACCAGAAGATTATGGCCGAAAACCAGAAGATTATAG
>NW_025344228.1:0-2512 GCF_016433145.1 Gracilinanus agilis
GGCTTAAGTGACTTGCCCAGGGTCATAGAGCTAGGAAGCTAGCTGAGGCCAGATTTGAACCTAGATTCTCCTAACTCCAGGCCTGGTGCTGTATCCATTGTGCCAGCTAGCTGGCCCCAGAAATGAACAGTTTTAAAAACAAAAATGCAAATTAGCAACAATAATATGAAAAGGGTTCAAAAGTAATGATGACAAAAATCAAAACTTAAACAAAAACTATTAGTTGTCAATTTTGCTCACATAAAATTAGCAAGATCGGTAAAAGGAGAATATTGGAGGAACTATATAAAAGCAGACACACTAATCCACGCCTGGTGGAACTTAAGTTGGTCTTTTAGTTCTGGAAAAGAATTCTAAATTAAACAAGAAAAGCACCAAATTGTTCATACCCTTTGATTCAACAGCCCTATTATTGGCTTTATAGACCAACAAAAGCAATGAAAGAAAGATCCCACACACAGGAAGAAGAATCTTTTCTCATTGCAAAAAAGTTAGAAACAAATAATATGCCAATCAAATGGAGAATGGCTGAACAGATTGTCATTCATGAACAGAATGAAATATTACTGCATTATGAGGAATTCAAAGAAACTTGAGAGGACTGATGAAATGATGTGGCTGAAATTAAGGATAAACTAGAGAATAATACAAGAAGATTGCTGATAATATGAGTCACCATTGGTGAAGATTTCAATTCACATGCCCAGAGAGCAACTTCAAGCTGTCTGTGAGGCCAGACCCCCAAAACAAACCCCCACATGCCCAATTACCAGAGAGAGCATGGAGGAAGTATTTGCTTTAGGTGCTTGGACAGGGGGGTGGGGCATGCAAAAATGTCCTTCAGTGCTGGGCAGAAGGGGTACACAGCAGCTGCCCTGTGCTGGGGCTGGCCCGCATGCCAATGCTTTGCCAATGCTGATATAAGTTGTCAGCATGAAAAGACAACCAGACATGGGTCAAATCCCTGCCTCCAATAACAAATATTAAATCACAAAAATGGAAAGTGGCATACATTATTATATAAAGCTGCAGATCCAGATAAACTTTTAATTAAATGATATGGGTAAAACTGAAATATACTGTCTAAAAGTCATAGCAGCAATAGGCGTCATCAACAAATTGCAATAAGCCAAAAGATTCACCGGAATACAAGATGACCAAGTATTTCTATAATACAAAATAATGTTGGAATACATGGTACCCCTGCCAATTAATTTTTGTTGCCTTCATGAGGAAATATTTAAGTCATTCTTTCACTCAGTTACAATTCCCTTACATCATTTTATAAATTATTGGAAAATGAAACATCGGGGAAGTAGAATTTTCATATGCACAGAACAGCCAAAAAAAAGTCAGAAACAATGAATTTCTATGACATAACGATTTTCCATCCCAAATATTTGGGCTTAGTAATCAATACTGTCTTAACCTAGATTCTTTGTTTCAATGAAATCATAACTATGCAAGGATCACATGTGAAGTAGAGCCATTTGAATTCATATTTGGAATAATTGGAACTTCTATTTCATATTTGGAAATAGTCTATAAATGACACAATTATACATCTACTGTTACCACATTTTATAACACTATGGAATCATCACGATAGAAACTAAGTGGGCATTATTTCACAAAAGACCAATTTTTGCTGTGGCAAAAAAATTTGGAGTCAAATGTGTACTCACATAATATTTGTATAACGCAGTGGAAATGCTTATCGGATTCAGGAGTGGGAAGGGGAGAGGAGAAGGAAAGAAAATGAAACATGGAAACATGGAAAAATATTTTTAAAAAATAAAAGATTTAAAAAATAATGTATTTTTGAAAGGCATGCTATGAGTTAAAATTTATGTAATCTGAGCCATCAAAAAAAAGGCAGAAAAGAGTATTTCTGATTCTGTATTGGAAGCCCTTCCAAAATAATAGATCCTGTTTGAATTTACACAGTTAACAATCCAGATTTGTGAAGGGCACCTCTCCTTGACTGGGTGATTTTTACTCAGATGCATGCTTCTCAGCCCCTTTTCTTTATTGAAAAAGATTATGGAATATTGGAATGCTCAGTAGAACTCACTAATAAAATATTAATATTAATAAGAAAATGAAATCATAATTAAATTAAGTTGATTACTTTAAAATATATATTAGGAATTAGAAAATGTGATTAAAAAGGAAAAATTCATTGCCAGGAAAAATTAAAAAGTTTAATTTGAAAGCAAGATCAAAATAAGCCAATTTAAAAAACCTGTTCCCTAAAAGTATTTGCAAGAAAACTGATCGTGAACACAATTTTATAATATTTTTACCACAAAAATTACTCATTTAAAGAACAACCAATTATCATAATGATAGGAACTTTTTTTGTGTGGGGGAAGGGAGCCCTATTAAATTTCTCCTGTGACACAATATGGTCTGTAGATGATGAAAGGAAAATAAGAAAACAGTAAATTTCTTAAGTAAATACTCATGAAATATTGTAAATGAATGAATAAATGATAAGAAAGGGCATTAC
>NW_025344229.1:0-1830 GCF_016433145.1 Gracilinanus agilis
TGAAGTTCTACAACAAGAGGGCAATATAGACATTGAAAGGATCCATACATCACCTTATATACTAGACAATGAGAAGACAACCCCAAGAAATATAATAGCTAAATTTAAGAGCTTCCAACTAAAAGAAAAAATATTACAAGAAGCCAGAAAGAGACAATTCAGATATCAAGGAGCACCAATCAGGATCACACAGGATCTTGCAGCCTCCACACTAAAAGACCGCAAGGCTTGGAATATGATATTCAGAAAGGCAAGAGAACTGGGTTTACAACCAAGGATCATCTACCCATCAAAACTGACTATATTTTTCCAGGGGAAAGTTTGGGCATTCAACAAGATAGAAAATTTCCAAGTATTTGCACAGAAAAGACCAGGACTAAATGGAAAGTTCAATATCCAACCACAAAAATCAAGAGAAACATGAAAAGGTAAATAAGAAACAGAAGGGAAAGTAAGAAAACTCATATTTTTTTTAATTTGCCTCTTTAAGGGCTTCAATAAGATCTAATTATTGGTACACCTATGCGGGGAAATGTTATGTATAATTCTCTGTAGTAACTCTGTTCACCATTATAGCATTCACTATTATAATAATTAGAAGAATTATTCATAGGGAGAGGTTGGAATACCAAATGGTCTAAGATAATATGGGTGGGAAGGAAAAAAGGGGGATGAATAGTAGAGGACACTAAGAGAATCTTGAAGAAATAAGAAAAATAGGATATTCTATTACACACAATGAGGGTATGGGAAGGAAAAGGGTTGAATACTATTATAAGAAGGAGAGGACGAGAGCATTAAGAGGTAATATTTACACCTTACTCTCAGTGTAATTAACCCTGAGAGGGAAGAATAGTTATATCCACTGGGATAAAAAACTCTATCTCACCCTACTGAGAAAGTCTGAAGGGATAAACCAAGAGGAGCAGGGGAGTGGGGAGGTCAAAAAAGGGAGGGGAGAAGAAGGGGGAGGGAATTCATTAGGCCCTTAAAATAAAAAGAGAGGAATAATAAGGGAGGGGGTTGAAAGGGAAGTTAATCAAGGGAGGGGATAAGGGATAGCAGCTAAAAGCAAACCACTGGTTTAAAAGGAAATAGTTTAAGAAGGGATAGGAATAGGGGAGGATACAAAAATGTCAGCGAATGCACAACTGTCAATTGTAACTCTGAATGTGAATGGGATGAACTCGCTCATAAAACGGAAGCAAATAGCAGAGTGGATTAGAAACCAAAATCCCACCATATGTTGTCTACAAGAAACACATATGAGGCGGGTGGACATACACAAGTTTAAGGTTCAGGGCTTGAGCAAAATCTTTTGGGTATCAAATGAGAAAAAGAAGGCAGGAGTGGCTATTATGATTTCTGACAAAGCCGAAGTAAAAATAAATATGATTAAAAAAGATAGGGAAGATCATTACATCCTGATTAAAGGCAGTATAAACAATGAGGAAATAACACTGCTCAATATGTATGCACCAAGTGGCATAGCATCCAAATTCATAAAGGAGAAACTGGCAGAGCTCAAGAAGGAAATAAACAGTAAAACCATACTAGTGGGAGATCTAAATATCCCTCTTTCAGATCTAGATAAATCAAACCAAAAAATAAATAAGAAAGAGGTAAGAGAAGTGAATGAAGTCCTAGAAAAATTAGATTTAATTGATATGTGGAGAAAAATAAATAGGGACAAAAAGGAATACACCTTTTCAGCTGCACATGGTACATTCACAAAGATTGACCATGTAATAAGGCATAGAAACATTGCAAATAAATGCAAAAGAGCAGAAATAATAAATGTAACTTTCTCAGATCATAATGCAATAAAAA
>NW_025344230.1:0-2392 GCF_016433145.1 Gracilinanus agilis
TGGCTAAAATGAAAGAAGGGGAGAGTAATGAATGTTGGAGGGGATGTGGCAAAATTGGGACATTAATGCATTGCTGGTGGAGCTGTGAACTAATCCAGCCATTCTGGCTGGCAATTTGGAATCATGCTCAAAGGGCTATAAAAGAATGCCTGCCCTTTGATCCAGCCATACCATTGCTGGGTTTGTACCCCAAAGAGATCATAGATAAACAGACATGTACAAAAATATTTATAGCTGAGCTTTTTGTGGTGGGAACAAATTGGAAAAGGAGGGTATGTCCTTCAATTGGGGAATGGCTGAACAAACTGTGGTATATGCGGGTGATGGAATACTATTGTGCTAAAAGGAATAATAAACTGGAGAAGTTCCAGGTGAACTGGAGAGACCTCCTGGGAACAGATGCAGAGCAAAAGGAGCAGAGCCAGAAGAACTCTATACACAGAGACTGATATACTGTGGTAAAATTGAATGTAATGGACCTCTGTACCAGCAGCAATACAATGACCCAGGACAATTCTGAGGGATTTATGGTAAAGACGCTACCCACATTCAGAGGAAGGACTGCAGGAGAGGAAACATATAAGAAAAACAACTGCTTGAACGCATGGGTCGGGGTGGACATGATTGAGGGTGTGGACTCGAAACTACCACACCAATGCAACTACCAACAATTTGGAAATTGGTTTTGATCAAGGACACATGACAAAACTAGTGGAAATGCGCATCGGCCATGGGTGGGGGGGTGCGGGGTGGGGGGTTGAAGGGGAAAGGTGGAGCATGAATCATGTAACCATGTTAAAAATGAATATTAATAAATGTTAAAAAAAAATTTAGACACAGGGAATGGATCCAAAATGTCACTTCTCCTTTTTTAACTTCACTTCTTGGCCTCTCATCTCTCCAACTCCATCTTATGAAGGCTGCTACGGACCATATAGACATCTCCTTAACTTTTGTGCCGAAACAGGATACCAATAAAGAACTGTGCTTTTGCTGTGTCTCTGATTAATAAGCTGGTGCCATGGCTCTTGCTGGTTCATTTTATAGGCTCTAAGAAACACTGGGGTTCAAAGACTGGCTCTCACTCCTCGTGTATAGCCCAGGGTACCAGTCCTATAACACAATTAAACTTGGATATGTGTGTCCCAACTATCTACTCATTCATTCTTATATTTATCCATCCATCCACCCATTCCTCCATCTATCCATCCATTTGGAAAACATTAAGTTCCTATATCATGCTGGCGTATGAGGAGGTAGAGAATTCAGACAAGACTCAGTTCCTGATTTCATGGAGTTTATTACTGTCCAGGTGACTGAAACTCCAAAACAGGTAACTATAAAATTCAGTGTTGTCTAAAGGCATTAGAGAGCTACAAACCAAAGTGCTGTATTGAGATCCTGGGGGAAGCAATGAGAATGAATAAAGGAGAATCCTAGAGTCTGTTTCTCTGAGAACAGGAAGATTTCTAGATCATTGGAATTTTTATTTTTCCCTTCCAACACTGATATCTACTTAGAAACAGGCAGATCATACTTCAGGATCTGGGTTCTAAGAAAGAAAGGGTTTAGAGGGTTTATCCTTGAGGGTGACCCCAATCTGTTTCTTATTTCCTCTTATTTTCTAAGGGTTTCCTCAAGCCCCTAAACCAGTGATGGGCAAACTTTTTAAAGAGGGGGCCAAAGGTAAGGAAATGCTCATCTGTCAGTCTGTTTCTAAGGCAACTCTTTCGAAGTTGCATTGTACTACTCCTACTCATTGTATTCGTCAGATTAGGAATAATGTCGCCTGACAGAACATTTCTGGGGCCACATCTGGCCTGCAGGCCGTAGTTTGCCCATCACTGCCCTAAGCGATATTAAACCCATTTCAGCTTCCAGTCCTCGTGGCTTGTTCTAATGCCTCATCATTAGGACAAAGTCTGTATATCATCATAGTTTATCCTTCTATTGTCACTTCTAGCTATACCTAATATCAAAAGGGGGGGGGGAATACTACTATGTTTTAGGCACGAGTCTACTAGAAACAAATTTTTACTAATTTATCATTGTTGTAAATTCAAGCATTTTAAATAGAGACAAAGAGAGAGGCAGAGACAGGCAAAGACAAAAAACAAGACAAATGACATACTCTGAGATATCCTTCTAAACAAAGATATTTTGAAATAACAGTTCTAGGAATTCTGAGTGAGGAAAATTCAAGAAGATAAAATACTCTGAGGCTAACATTTTACTTCAGTTAGTTACTTGATTTTTCAAGAACAATCCTGGATAATAATTCTTTTTGGGGGTTGTTTTTAATTAATTTGTTTGTTACATTAAAATACCCACTTTCCTTCCTTTCTCTCCCTTCCTCCACTTAGAGAAGGCATTTTATATATATATATATATA
>NW_025344231.1:0-1498 GCF_016433145.1 Gracilinanus agilis
TTCCTTTCCTTTCCTTTCCTTTCCTTTCTCCCTTGGAAAATACTTAAGTAAATATTCACTGAGTTTAATTAAATTGTCAACTCCTTTTCTCTGAAAATTTTCTTCTGGTCGTATCCATTTACTAGTCTATAAGTTCTGTAAGGGTAAGGATCATGTTTTGTCTACGTTTATTTCTCACTTTAGCTCCAAAAACACAACTCTATACACAATAAGAACTTAATACATGGACACCAAATCAGATTGAGTTGAAGTGTATGAAATTCTTCCCATGTTCACAATTAAATTTTTGGATCTTATTGAGCTTGTGGTCCACTGCAGCCCACAAGGCCACTTTTATAAAAATAGTTTTTGCCCTTCTACAGCTTTTTCCCTTGTTCCTTTCTTCTTTTTCTCTTTTATTCTTCCTTCCTACCTTCATTTCTTTCCTTTCTTGTTTTTTCTTTTCTTTTCTCCTCTTTCTTCTTCCTTCCTTTCTTTCCTAAGATGTACATTTTATTTTGAAAAGTTAAGCTGTAATCAACATCATTGATCTGTGATTAAGTTTTGCTACCATTGATTCTTTTCTAAAAATTTAAAAGATTAATCACAGTTCCAAATGTGGTAAAGTAAGCACATTATCATAGACTTTATTGAACTAGTATCAGTTTAAGTAAGTTTGACTTTTCAACCAAACAAATATTTCCCACCCTTTGAGGCCCCAAGGCCTATTTCCATAAGGTGATCAACCTTTTAGTTCTAATGCCTGGCTCCACAGAAAGGCTCCATCAAGTCACACATTGCCTAGCCAGACAGGGCACCAGAATCATTCACATCTCCCACCAGGCAGATCATCAGCTGTGGCAACCCTGATTGCATTTCCAGCTGAAGCCAAGATATAAGTTCTACTGCCGTCAGCTCTGTTTCAGCCAAAAGAATTTGGGGGGAACCATCTGGTTCTAATGATATGGATCTCAAACACTCAGTTTTCTTTTTACTGTGTTCAAAACAATAACATCTTTTGACATATTTACTTTTGACCTGCTTTAAGAAAACATGCCCACTCCATTAAGGAAAACAAGTGTGCATTTCAGAGGGCCCAATCTTTCAACCCTGAAGATTCCTAAAATTTTTAAGATTGAGAATGACAGCTGGCTTCTGCACCAGCCCCCCACACACAAGAGATGCCCCAGGGAAAACAATAAAGAATATTATTCTTTTTAGTGAGCTTACTTAGTGAGCCTATTCTGTGTGGGAGGTGACAACAGCACCTACCAGTGAGGAGAGAGAGAAGACAGGAAATATGTGGGCACCTTCTAAGAACAATTCCAACTTTAAAATCATTTTATTGACAAAGTTTGTTTTTACACAATAATTTTCCAATATTCCCTTTGCCCCCAGGATCTTACTTTCACTAATATAAAAGAAAAATTTAAACAAAACTAATAAACTGAGAGCATAAGTAGCATTTGCATTGTTTTTTATTAATCTAATTAATCAATTGACAAGCATTTACAGATTA
>NW_025344232.1:0-1673 GCF_016433145.1 Gracilinanus agilis
GGGCCTGCAACCATGGATCAACTACCCATCAAAATTGACTATCAATTGTATAAAAATCAAACCATTCCCCAATTGATAAATGGGCAAGAGACATGAATAGGCAATTTTCAAGTAAATAAATCAAAAGTATCAACAAGCACATGAGAAAGTGTTCTAACTCTCTAATAATTACAGAAATGCAAGTCAAAACAACTCTAAAGTATCACCTCACACCTAGCAGATTGGTTAAAATGAGAAAAGGGGAGAGTAATGAATGCTGGAGGGGATCTGTCAAAATTGGAACATTAATACATTGCTGGTGGAGTTGTGAACTGATCCAACCATTCTGGCTGGCAATTTGGAACAATGATCAAAGGGCTATAAAAATGCTTGCCCACCCATACCATTGTTGGGTTTGTACCCCAAAGAGATCATAAATAAACAGACTTGTAGGAAAATATTTATAGCTGTGCTTTTTGTGGTGTCAAAAACCTGGAAAATGATGGTATGTCCTTCAATTGTGGAATGGCTGAACAAATTGGGGTATATGCTGGTGATGGAATACTATTGTGCTCAAAGGAATAGTAAACTAGAGGAATTCCAGGTGAAGTGGAAAGACCTCCAAGACCCGAGGCAGAGCGAAAGGAGCAGAGCCAGAAGAACACTGTACACAGAGACTGATATACTACGATAAAACCGAATGCAATGGACTTCTGTACCAGCAGAAATGCAATGACAAAGGACAGCTCTGAGGAAGTTATGGTAAAGAATGCTACCCACATTCAGAGGAAGGACTGCAGGAGAGGAAACATATAAGAAAAACAACCGCATAAATGCATGGGTTGAGGTGGACATGATTGGGGATGTAGACTCGAAGCTATCACACCAATGCAACTATCAAGAATTGGAAAATAGGTCTTAATCAATGACACATGTTAAAACCAGTGGAAATGTGCATTGGCAATGGGTGGGGGGAGTGTGGGGAGTGAAGGGGAAAGTGGGAGCATGAATGATGTAACCATGGTAAAAATGAATATTAATAAATGTTTCAAATAAAATGACATTCACCTGGTCTGCTTGGATTCCCAATGTCCTCCCGTGATCTGCTGTTTCTTATTTGATCTTTCTTTTCCTCATCATACCTTTCTTTCTCTCCCTCTGACTCCATCACTTTGCCTGTTTGTTTCTCTCATAACCCCTCTTCATCTTTCTCCCTTGCTTTCTCCTCCTTTCTCTGTCATTATCTCCCCATTGCTCAGTATCTGTCCCACTGTCTCCCTCTGCCTTAATCTCTCTGGCTCTGTCCCTATCACTTAGTATTTTTTTCAGTTCCTATATCTCTCTATCACTCTTTCCTGGTCTCTCCCTTTCTCAATCTGTCTCTTTTTATGTATCTCTACCTCTGTAATCTCTCTATATATACATGTCAGTCTCCTTATCTCTCTCTCTTACTCTCTTTTTATGTATCTACCCTTCACTGACTCTGTTTGTCTTTCTCTCTCTGACTCATATTTCTAACATTTGGTCTCTTTATATGTCTCTGCCTCTTTCTCATACCATTCTTTACCTCATTATTCCTTTCTCTCTCTCCCTCTGTCTCTATCACTTTCTCTCTTTCTCGTTCTCTCTTAACTTCAATCCTTCCTTCTCCCTTGTTTTCCTCCTTTCTCTGTCACTACCTCTCCATCTCTCAG
>NW_025344233.1:0-1429 GCF_016433145.1 Gracilinanus agilis
TTTTTTTTTTTTTTTTTGGATCTCCTCCAGGGGTTCATCAGTGTATTTGTGGTTTTATTTGGGGATTTTGTTTTTGTATGAGTGTGCTAATACAACAATGGAATATGAAATACAAATATGAAAGTGTGTTTTGCATTCTAATTAAATTTTTTTCAAAGAACTTAAAAAAAAAAGACAAATGCCCTCTACCTCCCAAGAGGAAAACTGATGAACTTTCAATACAGATTGAAATGATACTTTAAAAAAATTATTTTTTTCTTGTTTGTATGTATGTGTGTATGGGTGTTTTTTCTTTTGTAGCATGGTTAATATGAACATGTTTTGCATGACTTCACATGTATAATTGATATGATACTGCTTGCCTACTCCACTTGTGGAAGAGGGGCAAAAGAAATGGAGATAATGTGGAAATCAACATTTAAAAAATGAATATTAATTTTTTACATGTAGTTGGGAAATATTTAACAAAAGAAATGAAAATGTAACACAAAAGTAAGCCCAAAAGCCTATGAGTCCTTACTAATGTCCTCATAAAAATTCCCTCACTCTGAATAGGTGATTTTCATAATTTTTTATAAACATACAGGTCAATATTTCTTTCATTTGAATTTTGGAAAATAAGGTTTGAATTTTTTCCTGTGTCTGGTATTTTCTCTTCCTTCTGCTACCTTGTGACTTAATCTCTTACAATTGTATCTTCTCTAACACAGATCTCCTCTATATACACTTCATCTAATCCAGCTGCTTTCCCATCTGTGTTTGCTTTAGTACCATTTCCATTTCTTCCCTCTGTTCTTCTGGAAAAGTAATAGAGTTCAAGTATGTTGGCCCAACAGCTCTCAATGGTGAAAAATGTTTATTTTTATAAATCTTTGCCTCTCTCTTTCATCTATTTTGTGTCTGTTATCCTCCTTTCATTTTTATATCTAAATTCTCCTACAAGTCAGCTAGTTATCAAGGAGAGAATGTTAGATTTGACTTGATTTTCTTCAAATCTTTCATTAGACACTCACTGTGTGACAACTGACAAATCATAGAACTTCTCTATACCTCATTTTTCTCACTTTAAAATAAGTGAGTCAGATTGGAATGTCTATAAGATTCTTTCCAATACTATGTCCAGGATTTTCTTGGATCTCTAGTTAATCTATCTTACAGTCATTTTTTTTTACATTTATTAATATTCATTTTTAACATGGTTACATGATTCATGCTCCTCCTTTCCCCTTCAACCCCCCCCGCACCCCCCCTACCCATGCGCATTTCCACTAGTTTTGTCATGTGTCCTTGATCAAGACCAATTTCCAAATTGTTGGTAGTTGCATTGGTGTGGTAGTTTCGAGTCTACACCCTACATGTTTACTTTTTAATGTTTTCTTGGGTCTGATATTTAAAAGTCAAATTTTCTATTCTACTCTGTGTTTTTTTT
>NW_025344234.1:0-3282 GCF_016433145.1 Gracilinanus agilis
TCTTGGCCCATTCAGAAGTTGGGTCTGTTACCCAAAGTGATAAATCTCTTAAATTGAGATGTTATTAATTATTATTCCTGTGCTTTTATTTTTAGTATAAGGAGCTCTTGGTGGGGAATTTCCTTTACCAAATGCTATTCAGTATATTTTCCACACTATAGTCTGAGAGTGTTGCCTAGGAGCAATATTATTATTATTAATTATTATTATTAGCAGCATTAACTAATAATAACATTAATAGTAACTAAGATCATAGCCTTAGAGTTTTGTGTAAAGGAGTATTATTATTGTTGTTGTTATTAGTAGTAGTACTAGCAGAATTAACAGTGGTAATAGTAATAGCAATAGTAGCAGTAGTAGTAGTACCATTTATATGAGAAAACTAAGTTCTTTAGGATTCTTGGGGCATGTTTCCTGTTGCAACAAAGGATACTTTTGTCTGAACCTGTTTTACCAACATGGGTAAGTTGAGGCTGCAGATATGGAAGATCAAACTTGTGACCATCATAATATGTCAGTACAGAGTAGGAGAATAAAATTCTCTAAAAGACCAAAGGTTTGAGGAAGGAGGTTGAGTGAGACAAATGTCCACTTTGTTGCCATTTTCTGAATTTCACCATCCCTTTATTTAATACCATCATTCCCAAGCTGAACCACCACTCCTGCATCCAAGAAATCCAATTTCATAATTTTATTTGACTTACCCTTAGTTCAGTCATTGATTTCTGCTCTTCCACTCACACCTGAGAAATCCAATTTCTAAACTTGACCTAGTCTGGTTTACACTCTATTGGTTCTTGACTCAAGCACTGTTCTTCTTTCCCTGGGGGGCCTTGCCCTCATCATAGGCAATATGAAAGAAACATATCACAAACTCTAGCTGGGTAGCTATCACTGGGGCTAGAAATGGCGGTTTCTTTGCTCTTTTCTAAGAAATCATTCATTTTAGGGACTCTCTTTTTCCCCAGTTTCTGGAGAAAAAACATTGGGGTTATTCTTCTTAGCTGTTGACCAAGGTTGGACTGCATTTAGTTCCATTTGTTAACAAGCTACAGAGTTACGAGGAGGTGAAGGTGGGCAGATTAGAAGTAGTGTTATTCAATAACAACAATATTGGATGATGATTATCTGTGAAAACTTGGCTACTTTCAGCAATGCAATGATCTGGGATAATCCTGAAGGACTTATGCCTGGGAATGCTATCCACCTCCAGAGAAAGAACCATTGGAGTCGTCTTTCACATCACTGAATCTTTGGTTTTATTTTGGGTTTTGGTTATACATGAGTGTGCTCTCACAACAGTGACCAATATGAAAATGTGTTTTGCATGACAATAAAAATTAAGAAAAAGGAAGTATTGTTACTATTATTATTATTATTATTATTATTATTATTATATGTTGAGGCAAGAAAGAGGGGCCTCATATCTTCCTTTTCCTAGTTGACTTCATCTTTAAACTGGCCTCCATTCATTGTAAAATGAATATTTGTATTCAGTTTCCTTGTGCTTACATGTTTTAATTCTCCTTCTAAGCATACTATAGAGTAAAATAAAGTTGCCTTTCTCTATTCCTCTGTAGTTAATTATAGATTAATAAGCCCTTGCCTCACCTCCCAAGACCTGGAATTACTGCCCTCTTTTTTCCCATTCCAACACTATATATATTGGTAGGTGATTGATTGCATTTAGAACTCACTTGGCTCACAGAAGAAAGATATGAATCAGGAACTCTTATCTTACTATGTTTTATAACAGTGCTTCTCTATCTGATCTGTACCACCAATTCATGGACTATGGTCCTTTTGCCATGGAATGTGTCATGTGTTGATGGGCATGAAAGCTGTAATCTTTTCTCCTTCATGGATGAGCCATAGTGCTACCCCAGTCGAACAAGACCTGTGAATCCTTTTTGGTTCCAGAGTCTTGGACTCAGTTTGATTTTGAAGGGAGATTGTCCTCAAAAATGGGAATTCTTGGAAATTGATGAGAGTAAACATTCCACTTTTCTTCTAGATCCATAAGGGATTAGGGTGCTTCTAAGGGGAATTCTTCCTAGGGAAGGAATCTTCTCAGGGAAAGATCAGAGATCTAGAACTGGAAAGAAACTTAGCTATTATTATCCCCATTTTACATGAGGAAACTGAAGCATAAAATGGTCAAGTGAATTGCCCAGGATCACATAGCTAATAAGGGTCTGAGTCTGGATTTGAACTCAGGTCTTCCTAACTCCAGGTCCAATGATCTATCCATTGTGCTTACAAAATAGTAATCTTGTCCAAACCACATCTGTACAAGAATCCCTTCTTAATAGACTCTAAGAAGGGTATGTCTGGCTCTTGTTTGATGAAGGCAACTTCACCCCTTTAAGGCATCTTATTCTACCTTTGAAGTTTTAAGCATGTCTTTACAACTTTCACCCATTATTTCTTGTTCTACCTTCTGGACCCACACAGGATAAAGAGCATGATAGACTTTCCAAATTTTGAATCAATTAGTCAACAAATGTTCATTATGGACCTACTATATGTCAGGCACTATATGCTAAGTGGTGGAGACTTGAAGAGGGCAATTCTACATCTTCTGGGTCTCTTATTCTCCAAACTAAGGATACACAATTTCTTCTCCTGATTCTCATGTATCCTGAATTGGAGGTGAGTGCTTCCCAGTTTGTCAATATCATTCCTAAATAATGTAGCCAGAACTGACCAAACTCCTCAGGATACTGTCTGACAAGGGCAGAGGAGAGAGAGAGAGAGAGAGACAGAGACAGAGACAGAGACAGAGACAGAGACAGAGACAGAGACACAGAGAGAGAGGATCCTTTCTTATTCCTGGAAAGACCAAAGGGACACATACCAAACAAGTCCTGGAATCAATGATACCCAGAATGCTGATTGAAAGTTAGCAAATCTTCAGTGTAGGAAAGTATGTGAAGCCTGGAGAAAAGATTTGATTAAAAGAAGTGATGAGAAAAGAATAAAAGAGAAGGGATGAGGGAAGCATGTGATCATTGTTTTCAAATATTGAAAGGATCTTCATGTGAAAAGGGAATTAGATGGTTCTGCCCAAGAGCAATTTGTGAAAATTACAAAGAGAGAAACAACCTTGAAGTAAAAGAAAATCATTCTAACATGTAGGAAGTAGAAAGAGGGGGCCTCCTGAGGAGGTGATGATGACTTCTCGTTCGTTGCGGGTCTTAGACAATGGTTGGATGACATTTTGTTAGAGATGCTGTAGTGAAGATTCCTGTTCAGAGGTGGGATAGATAGTCCCTGAAGTCC
>NW_025344235.1:0-2654 GCF_016433145.1 Gracilinanus agilis
GGACAGTGAGGCAGAAAAAGTTTTAAAACATGGATTTTGAAATATTGATGCTAGTTAGTTATACATTTCCCCATTCCTCAGTCACTCTGACTTTTGTCTTGTGAATTTGAAACCTATAGTTTGTAGTCTGAGTCTCTTTGGGATGAAACTCACTGTGAAAGATTCTTTAGTGGACTAAATTGAGTTGTAACTTCATTAAAAAAATATTTTCCACTTCCAGGTTAAGATGGCGGCAGAGTAAAAATCAGCTACTTAACCTCTTCTAACCCTCACATAAAGGACTCCTCAAGAGGACATAAAAACAAATCTAGACAAGTGAAGGGACCCCACAACAAGGAACAGCATTGAAGGTATGTGGAATCGAGGCATTTCCATTCTATAAGAGGGTGAAACAGCTCTGACTAAAACGCGAGCTGAACAACTCCCTCCACCCCCATACCACCTACAATGCCAAAGCCAGCACAAAAGAGTTAGAGCAATTTTGGGGCATTCATTAAGTCCTTGACAGCCACCTGGGATCACCAGGGCCTGTTCCAGAGAACAGCAAGACTTAAGACCCCAAGAGACTAAAGAGCGCTCAGACTTTGAACACAGACCTTGAGCACAGGAACGGACCTTGGGTGGGAACCCAGTGCAGAAGGGTACATGACTGTGGAAGCAGAGCCCTGAGACTGTTAAAGGAGCTTCAGGCAGAGGAACAAGCAAGGGGACCACCAGGAAGCTTGACCCTTAGAACAGCTAGACCTGAGACCTCAGTAGTCTAAAGAGTGCAGAGAGAACCTGGGTATGAGGATAAACCTAAGAGGGCACTTGGCTCACAATGGTAAGCCATTCACAAGAAACCCAAAAGAGAAAGATCAACATGAAGAAATCTTTAACACTTCACAACTTTTACACAGAGAAAATTGAGACAACAGAGCAAACAGCAGAGGAGAACAAACAAATAATCAGATCCAAACCTTCCCCCAAAATGAAAGCTGGTCACAAGCTCTTGAAGAGTTCAAATCTGAGATGATGAGAAAGATGGAAGAGATCTGACAAGAAAATAACACTTTAAAAGACAGAATTTCACAATTAGAAAGTGAGGTAAGTAAATTCAATACCAGAAATGATTAGATTAAAAAAGAAAATCAAAAGATTATAGCAGGAAACCAGTCTCTAAATACAAGAATTGGGCAAGTAGAAGCTAATGATCTCTCAAGACAGCAAGAAAAAGTAAAAAAAATTCAAAAGACTAATAAAAATAGAAGGAAACATAAAATATCTCAATGAAAAAGTGACAGATCAAGAAAACAAGTCTAGAACAGACAATCTAAGAATCATTGTACTTCCTGAAAAAGCATAAATTAATAGAAATTTGGACTCCATACTAAAAGAAATTATTCAGCAAAACTGCCCTGAAGTTCTACAACAAGAGGGCAATATAGACATTGAAAGGATTCATAGATCACCTTCTACACTAGACCTTGAAAAGACAACCCCCAGGAATATAATAGCCAAATTCAAGAGCTTCCAAGTAAAAGAAAAAATTTTACAAGAAGCCAGAAAGAGACAAATCAGATATCAAAGAGCACCAATCAGGATCACACAGGATCTGGCAGCCTCCACACTACAAGACCGCAAGGCTTGGAATATGATATTCAGAAAGGCAAGACAACTGGGTCTACAACCAAGGATCAACTACCCATCAAAAATGACTATATACTTCCAGGGGAAAGTGTGGGCATTCAACAAGATAGAAGATTTCCAAGTATTTGCACAGAAAAGACCAGGAATAAATGGAAAGTTTGATATACAAACACAAAAATTAAGAGAAACATTAAAAGGTAAATAAGAAACAGAGAGAAAAGAAAGAAAACACTTATTTTTTAAATTTGCTACTTTAAGGGCTTAAATAAGATCTAATTATTTGTATTGCTATGTGGAGAAATGGTATATGTAATTCTCTATGGTGAACTATAATCACTATTATAGTTTCACTATTATAGTAATTAGAAGAATTATTCATAGGGAGAGGTAGGAGTACTTTATGGTCTAAGATGATATGGGGGTTGGAAAGAGGGGGGCAAATAATAGAGGACACTAAGAGAAACTTGAATGAATAAGAAAAATAGGATATTCTATTACATACAAAGAGGGCATGAGAAGGAGAGGGGACAAATACTATTATAAGAAGGAGAGGAAGAGAGCATTAAGAGGTAATATTTAAACCTTACCCTCAGTGGAATTAACCCTGAGAGGGAAGAGTAGCTATATCCATTGAGATATAGAACTCTATCTAACCCAACTGAGAAGGTCAAAAGGGATAAACCAAGGGGAGCAGGGGTGTGGGGAGGTCAAAAAAGGGAGTGGAGAAGAAGGGGGAGGGAATTCATTAGGCCTTAAAAATAAAAGATAGGAATAATAAGGGAGAGGGTAGAAAGGGAAGTTAATCAAAGGAGGGGACAAGGGTTACTGGCTTAAAGCAAACCACTGGTTTAAAAGGAAATAGTTTAAGAAGAAGAGGTAGAACTAGGAGAGGATACCAAAATGTCGGCAAATACACAACTGATAATTATAAATCTGAATGTGAACTGGATGAACTCACCCATAAAACGGAAGCAAATGGCAGAGTGGATTAGAAACCAAAATCCTACCATATGTTGTCTACAAGA
>NW_025344236.1:0-6086 GCF_016433145.1 Gracilinanus agilis
AATTGTATAAAAAAATCAAGCCATTCCCCAATTGATAAATGGGCAAGAGACATGAATAGGCAATTTTCAGAGAAAGAAATCAAACGTATCAATAAGCACATGAGAAAGTGTTCTAAATCTCTAATAATTAGAGAAATGCAAATCAAAACAACTCTGAGGTATCACCTCACACCTAGCAGATTGACTAAAATGATAGTAGGGGAGAGTAATAAATGCTGGAGGGGAACTGGGACATTAATGCATTGCTGGTGGAGTTGTGAACTGATCCAACCATTCTGGATGGCAATTTAGAACTATGCTCAAAGGGCTATAAAAGAATGCCTGCCCTTTGATCCAGCCATACCATTGTTGGGTTTGTACCCCAAAGAGATCATGGATAAACAGACTTGTACGAAAATATTTATAGCCACGCTTTTTGTGGTGGCAAAAAACTGGAAAATGAGGGGATGTCCTTCAATTGGGGAATGGCTGAACAAATTGTGGTATATGCGGGTGATGGAATACTATTGTGCTCAAAAGAATAATAAACTGGAGGAATTCCAGGTGAACTGGAAAGACCTCCAGGAATTGATGCAGAGTGAAAGGAGCAGAGCCAGAAGAACATTGTACACAGAGACCAATACACTGTGGTAAAATAGAATGTAATGGACTTCTGTACTAGCAGCAATGCAATGACACAGGAGAATTCTGAGAGATTTATGGAAAAGAACGATACCCACATTCAGAGGAAGAACTACAGGAGTGGAAACAGAAGAAAAACAACTGCTTGAACACATGGGTTCAGGCGGACATGATTGGGGATGTTGACTCGAAACTACCACACCAATGGAACTATCAACAATTTGAAAATAGGTCTTGATCAATGACACATGTTAAAACCTGTGGAAATACGCATCAGCCATGGTGGGGGGATTTTGGGGGGTGAAGGGGAAAGTAAGAACATGAATTATGTAACCATGTTAACTTTTCTAAAAAATAAATATTAATAAATGTTTAAAAAAATAGAAGAGTGGAGTGGGTAGCAACAGGAGGCATGGAGACCAGCCAGAAGGCAGGAGATGATACAGCTATGCACCAAGGTGGTATGGTGTCAGAAAAAAGAAGAGGGAAAGGGTATTTATATTAAACCTAATATGTGCCAGACACTGTGCTAAGTACTGTTACAAAGATTATGTCATTTGATCTTCACAGCAACCTGGGAGTTAGGTGCTATGATTGTCCCCACTTCACAGTTGAGAAAACCAAGGAAAATAGAATTTAAGACACTTGCCTAGATTGATTCTGAGAATGTTTTTGAACTCAAATCTTCCTGATGACAGGCCCAAAGTTGCACCACCAAATGCCACAGAAAATGATGTATTTGAAAGATCTTATGAATTAAGATTTATTTTTTTAAGATTTAATTTTTTTTAATTTTAAATTTAAAATTAAGAATTAAACAGGGCTTGGCAAATGATTGGATGAGGCAAGGGAGTGGTGGGAGAGTGAGGTAAGAGAGAAGGAGAATGGTGGTACCGTTAATGGTAACAGGAAAGTCAGGAGGAAGGGAGGAATCAAAGAGAAAGACATCAAGTTCAGTTTAAGATATATTGAACTTAAGTTCTATATCCATGGATGGCATGACCCAGTGATGGTGAATCTTTTAGAGATGGAGTGCTGGGCCACACATCCACCCCCACCCCCAGACCAAATACCATGCCACCCCTTACCCCAGATAGGGGAGGGAGGACATGCTCCCATTGGATTGCTGGGCAGAAAGTCGGGGGAAGTGAGGAATGTCCTCAGGCTCATGGAGAGGGGGAGGGGACCAGCTCTGTCCGGAGTCCCTCTGGCTCTCTAGTAACAACAGCAAGTGTGCCCACAGAGAGGGCTCTGCGTGCCCTTTTTTGGTATATGTGCCATAGGTTCACCATCACTGCCATAACCAGTTGGAGATACAAGGCTAGAGATTGGAAGAAATATTAGTACTGGAGAAGTAGACATGAGAATCATCAGCAGAGAGATAACTGGTAAACAAGTGGAATTTTATAAAGGGAAAAGAGAAGAGGACCCAGGACAAAGCCTATGGGGACAACCTACAATTCATAGGCATAATCTAAATGAAGATTCAGCAAAGACTGAGGCATCAATCATAGATAGTCTCTTCAAGGAGATTTGCCACAAAAGGGAGATGAGATATAGGACAATAGCTAGCAGGAAAGAACCAATCAAATTAGAGTTTTTTTGAGGATGGGGAGATATGGGTATGTTTGGGAAGGGTAGGCAGGGAGAGAGTTATGATTAGTAAGAGAGTGGGCAATCTGGTGGAGAAGACAAGATGGAATGGAACCATTTGTGCATGTGGAGCACTTCATATTAGATTGTGAGTTCCTTTATGGCAGAGACTGTCTTTGACCTCTTTTTGTACATGCAACTCTTAGTATGGTACCTGGCACATAATAGATAACAAATAAGTGCTTTTTGAGTGACTAATTGAATGTAGAGGGCTCGGGCTTGACAAAGAGAAGAACCACATCTTTATGTGAGACAGTAATGGAGGAAAAAGTAGAAGTAAACTGGGCGATATGAGATGAAGAGGAAGCAATTATATTAGTCATTATTGTAATGACTCTCAAAAATCACTGAAACAGGTTCTCCAGTAGAACTACTTTTCCCTCCTGGCACAAACTGCCCATTTGCTGATTCTGCTGGACAGAGAGGCTTGGCCTACTCATTCATCAACTCCTTTTTTCAATCTCCATCTTCTGCTCTGCTTTGTCACTTGAGCAGATCTAACCAATTAGCAACCAGTGGGAGATGCCAAGGTTCCTGATTTGCACCCAACAGAATGGCTTTTTTAGTTGCAAAAACTGAAACAGACTGTTCAAAGATCATTCATTCAGCACTTCCTACCTGTCTGTTTTTGCTACATATGTTCCACAGGAGACTGCCTAAGGACCACAAGCACTAGATTCAATATATCAACCATAAACCAGGAGTTCAGCTTTCTAATGAGCTGACAAGAGCCTTCCTCTCAGTGTGGAATGCTATGCAAAACTGAAATGGAATTTCTTTCATACAGGGGAGTGGGGAAAAACTGATGTAGGTCAAAATTAAGTCATCAAAAATCATACATTAAGAAGGAAGAGAGGTGACTTACCAAATACATGGCATCTTGCCAGATAAAACCCTCATTTATTCATTACATTCTTATTTCAGTATTTATTCAGCATTGACTCAAACCCAAACAGAAATAAGACCTACTCCCCTAAATAAGAAAGGTCATTCATGCAAACAGAAGACAAAATATTCAAGAAATATCCTCCTAATGTGCTCCCTGTTCTCCTTAAAAAAGGCTGCAAAATGCTGCTGCAGAGACAATGACATACAGGGGAAAAAATGTGGCACTAAAGCCAGAGGAAACCAAAACTAAAAAAGAAAAACAGACAAGAAGGAACTGACCTAATTAAAAGAGAAAAGTATACTTATAGCAAGGTACAAGCAGACTTTAAAAGACGAAAACTGAAAATTAAGTTAAAGGAGGAAAAAAATCTCACAAAAGCACTCCAAACTGAATTTAGATTAAATATGTTCCTTTCCCAAACTGCCAAAGTACTCAGAACATTGCCTTAGAACCATTATTAAAAGACCATTCATATGCTACTTAGCATGCACAAGATAGTGCCCTGCAGTTGCTGGCACTGGTGAATATTAATAAATGAGTTTTCAAGAAGTGATGAGGTTTTTTCATATTGAATTATGAGATACCTAACTCCCAAATAGACAGAGAGAAAAAAGAAAAGGAGAGTACCACATTGTCTGAGAGATAATTATCAACATTTAATGAGCATGGACTTGGGGGTAAGGCTTTGGGGAAAAGTACAGCCTTGTCCCACAGGACAATCTTAAATATCCTTCCTACTACCTTAGACACACTCAGGTTTCCTCCTGTCTATTGTCTGGCTTCTAACTAATGCCCTGCTGTCAAGTTTGCTTCTTTTCTCTCTGTCTTCTTTACTAAGAATTCATGATACTTTTTTGCCTTCCTTCTTCACTTTTCAGTGGTATCAGATATTGTGTCAACTTCTAAAAGAATGAGATCTACAGCTCCATTGAATATGCACCACAACATACTTCAATGAAATATCAAAAAAGAAAAGATATAAATTGGGAAGAGAAGGAAGGGGAAAATGGAATCAAGGAAAAAACAGCAGAGACAATGACACCATGGAAACAGAGAGGCATATACATAGAAATATAGACTAAAAAATGAGAGAACAATATACACAGTCTCTGAGACAGACAGACAGACAGACTTTCATAAAGTAATGTCCCCATCTTGTGGCTTCTCAGAATATTGTATATGAAGATCCAAAATCCTACTTGATGTTTTCACAACTAGGCATAAAAGTGGTTATCGGTTCTTGGGATTTGCCCTGTGGACTTGGTGAAAGTGCTGAAGATGAAAGATTATACAGTTCATGGACTGTTGTAACATGTCTTTATTTTTTTCTTAAGCTATTACAATTAATCTCCTTTACCTCTATATTCCTCCACTAGCTCCTCCCATTACACAAATCCCCCAAACTAAAATGTTTCAAATATACACTATTTCTTTTCTCTCTCATTTCCTACTAATCATTCCCCCCCAATTTTTTTTGTTTTTAAAATAAGTTTATTTTTATAAACATTTATGTCTCTCCAACTGCCTCCTCCAGTTAAGCAACAAAAATATCACCTCCCAAAAAAATTTGCCATCCTAAATATGAATAGTCCAGCAAAATAAATTCCCACAATAGCCATGCCCCTAAAATGAGCACCTCTCTCTGCATTTTAAATTCCTTAGCCCTTGGCCGAAAGTGAGTGGAGTATTTCATCTTTACTCAAGGACTCACATTTTATCATTGCATCAATTAGCATTCTAAACTCTTTCAAAGTTGTTTTTCTCTATAATGCTGTGGTCATACAAATTGATCTCATAGTTCTACTCACCTTCAGTTTGCATCAGTTCAGAGGTCTTCTCGGTTTGCCCTGAAACTGTCCATTTCAGTATTTCTTATGGTATAGTACTCTATTCCATTCATATGCCATAATTTATGTGACCATTTCTTAATAGGAGGTTCATCTCCTTTTATTTCCAATTTTTGGCTATTACAAAAAGAGATACTATGTTTTTGTACATATAAGTCCTTTTCCTTTCTTCCCTATGGGACATATAGCCCATTAGTGGAATAGCTGAGTCAAATGGTGCATCAATGTGTCTTTTCCTGTTGTAGCTCCTCTAACATTTGCCATTTTCTCATTTTTGTCAGCTTTGCCAGTCTGATAGGTGTGAGGTAGAACCTCAAAGTTGCTTTAATTTGCATTTCTCTAATTATTAATCATTTTAAGTATTTTCAATATGGCTGGTGATAGCTTGATTGTCCTTTTGTAAGCAGACTGTTTTTTTAATTTTGAATATTTTCCCATAGTTACATGTTTCATGTTCTTTCCCTCTCCCCCAAACCTGCCACCTCCCCATAGCTGACGCACAATTCCATTGGGTTTTACATGTATCATTGATCAAGACCTAATTCCATATTATTGATCAACTAGTCAAACTTTAAAGAACTCTTTAATTATATATTTTATATATAATCAATTTTGTATGATTCCCTCAAAGAGAAGAGTATGCACCTATGTACTTGGTTTTTGTTTTGTTTTGGTTTGGTTTTAGTTTTTTATTTTTAGAAAAATTTTCCATGGTTACATAATTCATGTTTTTACTTTACCCTTCACCCCCTCAATCCCAACCCCTCCACCTGTAGCTAACTCACATTTCCACTGGTTTTAACATGTGTGGTCAGTCAAGACTTATTTACATATTATTGATAGTTACATTGGTGTAGTCTTTTCAGATCTACATCCCCAATCATGTCCTCATCAACCCAAGTGTTCAAGCAGTTCTTTTTCTTCAGCATTTCCTCTCCTATAGTTCTTCCTCTGAATGTGGGTAGCATTCTTTTCCATAAATCTCTCAGAATTGTCCTGGGTCATTGCAGTGCTGCTAGTATAGAAGTCCATTACATTCTATTTTACCACAGTGTATCAGTCTCTGGGTACAATGT
>NW_025344237.1:0-8290 GCF_016433145.1 Gracilinanus agilis
CTAAGTAAATGTATAGAAAGCATATTCAGAGAAGATAGAAGGGAATGTGAGGGGTTAATGTGTTACCACCTGGCACAGGGGATTCCAGCAAGGCCTTCTGAAGGAGATGGCAATAGAGCTGAGCTTGGACATAATAAAGGCATTTCAAGGGTAAAGGAGAGCATACCCAGCTTTCAGATGAAAAAATATTTATGTATCCTGAGTCTCAAAGCCCTTCGTTATGGGATTTTCTCCTAATTGGTAGAGATCAATGTTGGGTTACATTTATAATATCTCAAATGAGATGTCATAGATACAAGCAGCTGGTGGCACAGCAAATAGAAAGCTAGGTCTGGAGTTAGGAAGACCTGGGTTCTAATTCAACTTCACACACCAGCTGGGCAAGTTGCTTAACCTTTGTTCATCTCAGTTTTCTCAACTGTATAATGAGGATAATAATAGCACCTATTGTAAGCATTTGGCACATAGTAGAGACATACAAATAACAGTTGTAATTTTTAATAGAATTATTATATTAGTTTTTATTTAATTTTATTGAGTAATTAAGAACATTTTCCCATGGTTCCATGATTCATGTTCTTTCCCTCCCCTCCTCTTATCCCCCTCCTGTAGCCTACATGCAATTCCACTGGGTTTTACATGTGTCATTAATCAAAACCTTTCTATATTATTGATATTTGCATTAGGATGATTGCTTAGAGTCTACATCCCCAATCATATCCCCATCAACCCATGTGATCAAGCAGGTGTTTTTCTTGTTTCCACTCCTGAAGTTCTTCCTCTGAATGTGGGTAGCATCTTTACCATAAATCCCTCAGAGCTGTCCTGGGTCATTGCATTGCTGCTAGTACAGACGTCCATTACATTCTATTTTACCACAGTGTATCAGTCTCTGTGTACAGTGTTCTTCTGGCTCTGCTCCTTTCACTCTGCATCAGTTCCTGGAGGTCTTTCCAGTTCACATGGAATTCCTCCAGTTCATTATTCCTTTGAGCACAATAGTGTTCCATCACCAGCAGATACCACAATGTGTTCAGCCATTCCCCCATTGAAGGACATCCCCTTGTTTTCCATTTTTTTGCCACCACAAAGAGTGCAGCTATAAATATTTTTGTACAAGTCTTTTTCTTTATGATCTCTTTGGGGTATAAACCCAGCAGTGGTATGGCTGGATCAAAGGGTAGGCAGTCTTTTAAAGTTCTTTGCTGGGTGGGGTGGGGCAGCTGGGTGGCCCAGTGGATTGAGAGTCAGGCCCAGAGACTGGAAGTCATGGGTTCAAATCTGGCCTCAGACACTTCCTTAGCTGTATGACCATGGGCAAGTCACTTGACCACCATTGCCTAGACCAGTGGTGGGCAAACTACAGTCCGTGGGACAGATGCAACCCCCGGAAATGTTCTATCCAGCCACACGACATTATTCCTAATCTGATGAACACAATGAGTAGGATACAACACAATGAAACTTTGGAAGAGTTACCTTAGAAACAGACTGACAGATGAACATTTCCTTTCCTTTGGCCCCCTCTTCAAAAAGTTCGCCTATCACTGGCCTAGCCCTTACCAGTCTTCTGCCTTAGAACCAATACACAGTATTGATTCTAAGACAGAAGGTGAGGATTTTTAAAAAATAAAAATAAATAAAGCCCTCTGGGCATAGCTCCAAATTGTCCTCCAGAATGGTTGGATCAATTCACAGGTCTACCAGCAGTGTTTTGGTGTCCCAATTTTGCCACATCCCCTCCAGCATTCATTACTTTCCTTTGCTGTCATGTTAGCCAATCTGCTAGGTGTGATGTGGTACCTCAGAGAGAATTATTATATTTGTAAAGCATTTAGAACAGTACTCAGGAAACAGTTGGCTCTATATCAACATTTATGTCCTGTTCTCCCACTTCCCCTTTCCCTACCTATCATCAAGTTGACGGACTGGACAAAAGCATGGAGGCAGGAGATGAATATCACCAACAGGGAACAGAAAGTAGAACAGTTTGACTAGATTGGAAAGTAGAACAGATGTGAAAAGATCCTGAAAAGGGAGTTAGGTGGAAATCAAACCATGAAGAAGCCTTGAAGACAAAAGGAGGAATCTGAATTTAATCCTGCAGTTAGTGGGCCACCACCGAGGCATCAAGAGCAGGAGAGGGACTCAAGCCAGAAATCTGTGTTGCTAAGATTATTTTGAAAGGCCCTGGAGGATAGATGGGAGCATCAGAGACAGGGAGAAAAAGCTGAAAGCTAATCCAATAGTCCACTTGAGAAGTGAGGAGCTTTTGAACCGGGGTTAGAGCAGATTAAATGGATCTCTGAGGCTGTCTAGCCCAATCCCCGCCAGATCAGGAATCCCTTCTAATGCCCTCCTGAGGGTCCCCAGGAACAAGATCTCTTCTGTCTCCCTCTACCATCCCCTCTTAAATAGCTCTCGAGGCCTTCCGAGTCCAAGTCAGCCCCTCTCCTGCCACCCACTACTCCCCATTTTACTCCAGAGGATGGAGGGGGAAAGCCACACCCCTCCTCCCCAGGAGAGCCCTTCCAGCGCTTGAAGGAAGCTCTCCTATCGCTGGTAAAGCCTTTAAAGGATGTTATAAAGTAATCCAGTTGATTCTCTCCCTCTTTATCTATGTCCCTAGGGCTTAACGCTTGCTAAATGCATCTTTATTTACATTTAGCTCTGGACAGCGCCTTATCTCTCTAATAGACTACAAGCCCCCAGAGGGCAGGCTTGATAGGAGATAACGATGGGACTTGGCTCGTGCCTAAAGCAAACCCCACATTAATCTGAGTTAAGAGAGGCATTCAGGCCAGGAGAGGGGAGGCCCGAGTCCTCCTCACGGGTCTGGCCGGGTGGCGCAGGGTCTCACAATTCAGGTAGGGCACTGATCCATTGGGAGCACTGCCTAGACCAGGGGCACTGGGCTGGGGAAGAACGTGAACGTCATGCCATTTGAGGATCAGCTGGGGAAACTGGGACTGCTGAGCTGGCAGAAGAGAAGCCTGACAGTGGGGGAAGGAGAGCTGTCTTCAAGTATCTGGAGGGCTGACTGTCATGGGAAAAGGAAGTGAGTTAGCTTGGCTGTGCTTGACCCCATGGGGCAGAATCAGAAGCAGCCATGGGAGTGGGGCGAGGGGCTCTAGAGGACACTTTGTCAGGAGACTCAATTGGTTCATCGTTAGGAGAAAGAAACTTCCTCCCACTGAGAGCTGCCCCAGGATGGCAGGGTCTGCTTGGCATGGGGGTGGGCTCCCCTTCCTGGAGATCTTCAAGCAGGGGCCAGACAGGGAGGATGGGACCATAGGAATTCCTTTCAGTTGTATGGCTGCTCCTAGAGGAGTCCCCTTGCCACCCTGGTATTCTGTGGTTTGGGGAACAGTGAACTAAAACACTTGCTCACCTGGAGACTCGGTTGATTCAGGCACAAGGCATGAGTTCCCCGACTCTTACAGTTCCTCTCGTTGTCTGCAAAGGAACTCCCTTGCTGGCCTCCAGCGTCTCCTGCCCTTCTGGGTGAGAGCCTGGAGGCTGCCTCGCTTGGAGAGTCCGAACTTCTGGCCTGGAAAGGGACCACAGGTACAGCAGAGTCTGTGTCAGGGCTCAGCAGAAAGCACACATTGGCCTCAGGGGTTAGAAAACATGGCTTCAAATCTCAGCTCTGTGTGATGAGCAGAGACGAATCACTTGACATCTGTGGGTCTCCACTTCCTCATCCATCTGTAGCAAGAGATGTAAAATGGGTCCAAGCTATGCAGGAGGGGCACTTGGTTTTGTTAGCCCCTTCCTGAGCATCCAGTGATGCCCAATGGCTCAGGAAGGTCCCCAGATAGCCTGTCTTTTCTCAACAGTTCCTGGATCCAGGAATGGGAGAAGTTCAGGGAAATGTGAGCCCAAGCTCTGAGGGAGGCCAACCAAAGGAGCTCTGGGGAGTGGACTTTTAGCCCCATTCTTTGGCTGGGTGAGGCAGTATAGACAGAGGGGGGCACAAGCCAGTGCTTTGGGAAAGTGTGTGCACTTCCAGAGACGGCACTGGGCTGCTGCCAAGGCCAGCTGTTTCACCACAGCAGCCCAGGGAGGGAAGGGATCTCTCCTCAAGCACAGCCAGGGACTATACTTCATTTTTCTCTTTCTATTCCAAGTGCCTAGCTCAGTGCCTTGCCCATAACAAAGGCTTAATAGACACCTGCTGAATTAAATTTGGAGGCCGGTGACCTACGTTCAAAACTCCATCCCAAGACTTGTTTCCAGGGCAGCCTGGGCTAATGTCTTGACTTCTCCATTTAAGATTCTGCCTCTGTCTAAGGAAGGGTTTAAACTAGCCCATCTCAAAGGCTCCTTTCAGCTGTGGCATTCTTTGACTTAAGGATGGACATGGAGGCTCTGGGCAAGGGGCCAGAAACCCGGGGCTGTGATCCTCCATGTGTGAGCAGATGAGGGGCCTGGATTAGGGTGAGGAAGGAGGCAGAACTCCCTGGAAGGGAGAGGCTGGGAAGAAAGCCTTCAGGGCCTCGTTGAGCTACAAGGGAAGGAGGAGGGGCCAGAGGGAAGAATGCCTCAGGTTTCAAATGTAATAATTAAAATGGGTTTGACAAATATAAGAATTTTAAAAATTATCGTGGTCGCCTGTTTATGATAATGAACTCTTAAGTCAAAAGGCTGTTGGTAACTGTAGCTTTATTATAGCAAAATAGTGATAGTAAGAGAGGGAAGAAAATATTAGGAAAAAAAAGGAAGGAGGTAGAAAATGTTGCCTAGCTAAAAATACCCTAAGTCTGGGTGCCAGTGCCTCCGGCCCGCTAAAGCGAATCCGAATGCGAATCCCACCAGCCCAAGAGAGTGTCTTCAGCCAGGCATTTCAACAACAAAGACCAACGCCGAAGAGGCTGAGCTGCAAAGGGCAGTCTCTCATGCCAAGGAGGCAAGAGTCTCACCTGGGTAAGCGTCCCTCTTGAGCCCGAGTCGCCAAAGCAGAAAGCCGAATCTTCACCAGAGTCCAAAGTCCAAATAAGGAAGCTGAAATCTGAAGCTGCAAAAGACTCTCACCAGAGCTCACATCCACGAGGCAAAAGACCGCAGGAGAAAGAACCTCCGGGGGCCCGGAGGCTCAGGCTGGTCCATAGTTTTCTCCACCCATCAGGTCTCCTCCTTATAGCTCAGGAATCAATCACAGTGTCCCAATTTAGCTAGCACTCCTAGTAAAAGCTTCTTACTAGCCAAGCGTTAAGGACTAGCTAAGTGTGAAAGGCCCGGCCACTCCAAGTTCTTGGTCTATAAAGTCAAAATAAACAAAAGGAGTTTCGATTCTCTTTCACACAAACCTGGATGCAATCCAAGCACAGAGGTGACAGGGACAAGGAAGCCAGGACAGAGAGGGGGAAGGAAGACTGTTGGAAGCAGAAAGGGAAATGCTCAGCTGGGAGCAAACTCAAGGTGAGGTGTCCCCGGAGCAAGCAAGTGAACTGGGCCAGCAGGAGAGTCCCAAGGGGCAGGCACTGAGCCTGGCCTTGGCTTTCCCAGGGAGACTTGCATTGTCCAACAAGCAAATTTCCCTTGAGGCAGTCTCCCAATCAGAGTCAATCAGAAGCTGGCCCCAGGAAGCAAGTCTTGGGCCAGCCTAATACTTCTTTCCCATCAAGAACAAATGATCAATAGCTCACATGTCTGCTGGTTGGCCAGTTCCCAACCCCTTTCCTCACAGCACCCTCGTGGGAAGCTAAGTATTCCTACCCCCAATGCAGAGGTAAGGAAACTAAGGCTTAGAAAGAGAAAATGACATACCCAAGGAGCAAGTGTCAGAACTAGAGCCTGAAATCGGGCTCCGTACTCTTACTACTTTCACAAGTAATGGTATCATTTGAGCCTAGACCTGCCTGGATGGGAAGCTGGACCACCTCCACCTGCTGCTTGGAGATCCTTACCTAAAGTCCTAGGTCAGGCTGGCCTAGAGGCCAGTCAGATCCTAAAATTGATGGCAGAAATTTGGTCATGATTGCACATCGCAAGCAACCCATATGTGTTATTTGAAAGCTGGCCCCGCACCAATCAATCCGATATTGTTTCCATCTTCCTTTGACTGTTTACACATACTTTGGGAAGTGAGAAACCTCCCCTTCTGATTTCAGGGAACTGCCAAAGACTGGACCCGGGTTTGTCTGCTGGACCCACAGAGGAGGAATGATTGAAGAAGACCCAGTCATAAACAGCGGCCACTCTACTCTGGGGCTGGCCATCATGGCTCTGAGCAACAAAATAGGGAGAAGGGAAAAGAGAGCTGAGCCATTTGTGCCGAGGTCTTTAAATGCTGATGTGCTCCTTTTTCATGCCTCCTCCTCCACAACCCAGAAATCCCATGTGCCATGCCAGAGCAGCAAGCTCACCTGCCCTCTTCAGAATTCTCTGGGGGAAGTGCCAAAATGTGAGTAGTGGGAGCGGCAATGGATACATCAAGTTGTTAAGGATGGAGGGGCCTTGGGGACTGGCTATAAGCCACAGGTAGGGACAAGGGAGGGAGGAATATCTTAAGAACAATGCCCCTGTTGGGGCAGTGAGGTGGCTCAGTGGATAGAGAGCCAGGCCTAGAGAATCTGGCCTCAGACACTTCCTAGCTGTGTGACCCTGGGCAAGTCACTTGATCCCCATTGCCTAGATCTCGTCTGCCTTGGAACCAATACACAGTGTCAATTCTAAGAGAGAAAGGAAGCGTTTAAGAGAGAGAGACAGGGAGAGAGAGGAAGAAAGAGACAGAGACAGAGACAGAGAGACAGAGACAGAGAGAGAGAGAGGAAGAGAGAGAGGGAGGGAGTTGCCTGAGTTGCCTAAAGTCACAGCTCTCTTTTTTCCCCAGGGTGGCGGGGTCCGGGCACCTCGGCCTAACCCCAGCTTGGGCCCTGTTCCCGATTTTCTTGGTTGAATTGGTTCTAGAAAGGCTGTTTCCGCCCCCGAGGAGCTGTTCTGGTGCTGAACCAACCGTTTCTTCTTTTCCCTTTCCAGGGAAGCCCGTGTGTTTTGGGCACCACCCGAGCCAACAAGGAAGAGAGGGGCCAGGCTTCGTGGGCCGAGTGTACGTGGGTTTCAAGCTGGGCTGTGTAAGGGATAAGGGCGACACGGGTTTATATCAGGAGGTTTGTGTAACTCTAAATCACTAAAGAATTCTTTTGTATTTGCTGTCAGAGAAATGCTGTGTGATGGCTCCGTTTGCGGGACTGCCCCCACCCCGAATCCCCTTTCTCTTTAAGAAATAGGTGGCCGAGGGGGCAGCTGGGTAGCTCAGTGAATGGAGAGCCAGGTCGCTTCACTCCGCACCTGCCGCCACAGAGCCCCCCCCCCCCCAACCGCCCTTCCTTCCTAGCTCTGCTGGGGGGAGGGGAGGCAGCTGAAGCCCACCTCCTTGTCCTTTCTCCCATTGGCTGAGGTCAGTCCCGCCCCTATATGACGTATTAAGGCCCCTCCTCCCTCTGCTCCCTGGTCTCATCTCCCATTGGCTGAAGCAGTCTAGGCCTTTGGTGACTTCACAAATCCTCCGTTGCCAAGGGCCCATCTTCTTGGCTGCGATTCCCCTTTCCGGAGAGTCTGTAGAGAGGTGAGGGCAGCTGGAGGTACGCCTCCCCTGCCCCTCCCCCTGGCCGGATAGATCCGGGAGGATCCTGAGTGTGCGGGAGTGGGGAGTGAGGTAAGTGCCCCCTTCTCTCTTTGCGGCTCCTCTTCCTCCTCTAGACCTCGGGTTTCAGGGGATCTGTTGAATTTTGTTCCGGGGAGAGGGGCCTGTGGGGCTGTGTTGTTTGGCCACCAAAAAGAGGGCGCTCTCCGAGGCCCTGAGGCGTTTTCATTGGTGTACTCTGCTTCGGCGGGATTAGGGCCCTTTTGTCACGTGGCCGCTCTTGGCTTGGCTTCCTTCTTTCCGAAATGCTCCTACTTTTTGGCCTCTGGGAGAATAGATCTAGAGGGCTCAGGTTGCATATGCAGCATCCATTAGGGCCCCGGACTGCCGGGCTGTTTTTCCTCCCTTTGTAATGGAGAATCCTCAGCTCTCCCCTTAGGGATCCCCTTACGCTCCTAGAGCTGCCTTTGTGAGGCAGACACACCCAGAAGCTTGTAACCTAGTGGGGGACCGCCAGCCCCTCCTTCCCGGGTACCCGCCTGAACTCCGGAACAAAGCAAGCGGCCCCACTTTATAGGCCACAGTTACTTCCCATGCCGGGACCGGACTAATCCTCCGGACTACAGGAGCCTGAAGCCGCCGCCCCCTCACCTCCCCTTGAACAATGACTCTAGAAACAATTCAGTAGCGGGATGCAGGGCC
>NW_025344238.1:0-5220 GCF_016433145.1 Gracilinanus agilis
TATATATATATATATATAATTTTTTTCACCATTGTAGAATGTAAATCCCTTGAGGGCAGGAAGTTTTCATTGTCTTTGTATGAATACCCAGAACCTAACACATTGCCCAACATGGAGAGCTGCTTATTAAATGCTTGCTTGTGAGATAGACATTGTGTCACTTAGTTCATTCGATTTGGAAGAAAATTTGTTGCAGAGCTAAGGGAAACCATGGCAGCTCACGAGGGGGCCATATTTACATGTCTGGGAGAAAAAGAAGCAATGACAGAGAGAGGGAGGGGCAGGAAGCTAAATTCTGGTAGTGGCAATGAAATTTCATTACTCTGTGTTGGTCATACATGGGATTTCAATATGCCTGACAAGATTTTCTTGTGGTGATAAGACTAATTTCTGAAGCCTCAGGAACTGAATAAAGCCTAGCGATCATTTAACATATACAAGTGCAAACTATTTAACTGTTGGTTGGCTTCAAGAGTTTTTGTAAAATTCTTATATCCTAAGTTTAGGATCAACAACTATCTTATACTCTATCTCCTTCCCTCTCTCCCCACACCGTTACCCCACCCTTCCAGGGCAGTCAAAAGGCAGGCTCATTTTTAAACATTTTACTTGTTTATTGTGTTGCATGAAGTACCTATGTAATTAATGCAAGTATTGTATCGAGAGCCACATTTCCCCAAACAGTAAGTGGGGCAGCTCAGTCTCCAAAGAAGCTCAGTGAATATAACCAGTGCCTTTTTAAAACAAAAAAAACTTTACAATCCTGTTGCTTGCAGTGATATGCGCTTATGTGATAATAGATGAAGAAACAAAAGTAATGCTAAGTATTAATACATCTTCTCAAAAACACACGCACACACACATACACGGTTTACAATGGATCCCCCCCCAACAGAAACGAGGCAAGCGATGACTTTTGGATGCAATTCCTATAAAATGTAGACTCTGCAATAAAAAGCCAAAGGCACATAAAAATATATTTTAACTTTAAAAATAATTTAGTTACAGTAATACTTTGCTTGAGTCATCCTCCCAACGTGTATTTGCTGGTCCAAAAATCTGAGATATAGAATATATAGGGATATATAAACTGGAAAAAAAAATCCCAACCCTATAAAGTTGTTCAAATATGAAATCATACAAATAGTTTAACACTGAAGATCTAGCTACAGTGTAGTGCAGCCCAAATAATTCTTAGAAAACTGTCTATATTGAGAAAAAAGGTTTAGTTGTTAAATAAGAGGGAGAGAATTAATGCTTCCTCCTTCCCTCTCTACGCTGCTTCTCTGATAACATGCTGAGAATGTCAGAGTATTGCAAAGTTCCTTATAATGATTGAGCCAGGCAGTTTTACTAAGCGCCATCTCCAGCCAGATTCCTTGCGTATTTACCAGCAAACTTTTGATCTGCCCATCGAGAATGCCTGCAGAAAACTAGTTCTGACTCATTTTCTCTGTTTTGCAAGGAGAGCTCTGAGCATATCCAACAGTAAACAACCTAGCAGGTAAAAAAATATTTTGTAGGAACACTTATTTTTAAAAAAAACCCATTGCATAACTGCAAATGCCACTAGTTAAGCTCTTTGTAGGTTTTCTTCCACTGGGATTGCTTTTGACTTGCCAGTACCATTGACCATGCCTGTGGTTCTATAATTTATTTTTATCCATTACATTAAGAACCTCATCTAGAAGGGAGGGCCCAAGGTCCAGCTGCAAGGAGAGCAGAGAGCCTGTCAGCTCAGAGAGGGATTCTTCTGAGTTTGTCTTCTTGATCAGTTCACATGGAACAGAACTGTCAAACATATCTTCTGATTGCCAGTCACTGTACTGTTCAGAGAGACTGGATGAATGGCTATCTCTGCCATTACTATAGTGGGATGCTGTACCATTGCCTTTCCATGGGGCATCCTCAGGGTCCACAGTCCCATTCTCCACATGGTTGCTTTTCTCCTGAGGCTTTTCTTCTATCACTGGCTCACAACTAAGTCTTGGGAGCTTTGAGGGACCAAAGGAATCCTGTTTGGTATTAAATGTCACAGGAGATAATAAGGGCAACATGAGAGCTTGGGAACCACCAATAGCAGGAAGGGAGATAGCATTTTTGAGCACTGGAGAAGGTGTCTCTGAAAACATGGAGTCAGAGGTGCTATTTGCCCTTAGGAACTCAATATGCCCAGGGAGCTGGCCAACTCTCATTTTCTCCTGGTTCCCAGGTAACAGCTCATAATTCCCTTGAAGAAATGAAATATCCCCAAACACATCATGCTGGCCCTCTTTTCCAATGTGAATCGTGTGTCGAAAATCCCCTAGTGGAGGACTGATCATATCTGGAGACAAAATGTCCCTCAGTTTAAATTTCTTGCCTTTCTTGTTATTGGCAGCTTTCAGGTAAATTGGGGTCTTGGCTGGCATCTTTGGACTGGAAACTGTCTGTTTTGCAGGAGAAGAAAAAAAGCCACTTTCTTCGTGGGTGAGCAGGTACTTTTCCAAAAAGAGTTTCAATATGGACACTATCACATCATTTTCTCCAATGGCTTGGACAACAATTAAGGCCTCATGAAGATTTCCTGAGGTTCTAGACAGATGAGTCCAGCTGCCAAGTCAATTAGCCACAGGGTGGTCAAAGCGTCTCTGGAAGATAAGAAAACCAAAGAAGGTTATCATTAACTTACTATGGCTCACTTGGTTTTGTGATAAATAGTTGTTGTTCTGTTAAGCAAATCCCCAGGAAGTTATGGCATAGATAGTTCCACTTGAACTTTATGATGTTGTGTTCCTTCATTAATCATGATATTTATGTCCCCCTATAAGAAAACCTAGTGAATCTTAAATGTTAATAAAAAAAAAATAAGATAAACACAAACATCCCCATGTTTACATTAAAATCAAACCCACTAAATCAGAACATGGGCCTTCCATCTGTCCACCAAGAATCTGGGCTTCTTCATCTATCCAAGGGTGAACTTTCCTTTCTGTTTTGCCTCTTGAAAATAAAGGATAACATCCTTAAGAGTTGGGACTCTCCTCTTATAGAGTGTTACTGGATTTGGGAATTAGGAAAACCTGGCCTCAGAAACTGGCTTCATTCTAAATGCCTCAGTTTTGGTTCCAGGTTAAAATGGCGGCAGAGTAAAAAGCAGCTCTCAACCTCTCCTGACCGAAAACATACAAGACTCCTCAAGGGGACATAAAAACAAGTCCAGATGAACGGAGGAACCGCACAACAGGGTGTAGCGTGGAAGGTACGTGGAATCAGGACATTTCCATGCTATAAAGGGGTGAAATAGCTCTCACTAAATCGTGGGCTGAGCAGCCACCTCACCCCCACCCCCTCTACACACAACACCTATAACGCCAAAGCCAGCTAAAAAGAAATAGAGCAAGTTTGGGGCACCCATCGAGTCATTGGCAGCTCCAGGGCCTGTTCCTGAGAGCAGCAAGATTTAGGTCCCCAAAAAGCTAAAGAATGAGCACAAACTCTGAGCGCAGACACGGAGCGCAGGTGGAGGTGTGGGTGGAGGCAGACACAGCCGTGAGCTAAGGCTCTGAAACCCTGAGTGGGGAACCAGTGCAGACGGGTATACGACTGTGGAAGCAGCGCCCTGAGACTTGTAAAGAAACCTCCTGCAGAGGATCAAGCAAGGGGGTCCACCAGGGGGCTTGACCTTGGAAAAAACCAGAACTCAGACCTCAGGAGCCAAAAGACCGCAGACAGTCGCTGAGAAGCTGCTGGTCTAATGATGGCTACCCAGACTCAGGAAGTTCAGAAGAGAAAGATTAACAACAAGAAAAAGAAGTCTTTAACACTCGACAACTTTTACACAGAGAAAATACAGACAACCGAGCAAACAGAGGAGGAGAACAAACAAGCATCCAGACCCTCCTCAAATAAGGAAAATGGGTCACAAGCTATGGAAGAGTTCAAAACAAGTTCAAATCAAGAGATTTTGAGGAAGATGGAAGAGATCTGGCAAGAAAATAACAGTTTAAAAGGTAGAATCTTGCAATTGGAAAGTGAGGCTCAGAAATCAAATGAACTGATAAGCAAATTGAACACCAGAAATGACAAGATTGAAAAGGAAAACCAAAAGATCATAGCCGAAAACCGAAAGATTATAGCTGAAAACCAGTCCCTAAAGGCTAGAATTGAGCAATTAGAAGCTAATGATCTCTCAAGACAACAAGAACAAATAAAACAAAGTCAAAAGACTGAAAAAATAGAAGGAAACATGAAATATCTCAATGAGAGAGTGACAGACCAAGAAAACTGGTCTAAAAGAGACAATTTGAGAATAATTGGTCTTCCAGAAAAACCAGAAATTAATAGAAACCTGGAGTCCATACTAAAAGAAATTATTCAGCAAAATTGCCCTGAAGTCCTACAACAAGAGGGCAATATAGACATTGAAAGGATCCATAGACACCCGCGACATTCGATCCAGATAAGAAAACGCCCAGAAATATAATTGCCAAATTCAAGAGTTTCCAAGCAAAAAAAAAATCTTACACGAAGCCAGAAAGAGACAATTCAAATATCAAGGAGCACCAATCAGGATCACACAGGATCTGGCAGCCTCCACGCTAAAAGACCACAAGGCTTGGAATATGATATTCAGAAAGGCAAGAGAGCTGGGCCTGCACCCACGGATCAACTACCCATCAAAATTGACTATATATTTCCAGGGGAAAGTATGGGCATTCAACAAAATTGAAGATTTCCAAGTATTTGCACAGAAAAGACCAGGGCTAAATGGAAAGTTTGATATCCAACCACAAAAATCGAGAGAAACATGAAAAGGTAAATAAGAAACAGAGGGGAAAGAAAGAAAACTCATAATTTTTAAATTTGCCTTTTTAAGGGCCTCAGTGAGATCTAATTATCTGTATTCCTATGTAGAGAAATGCTATGTATAATTCTCTGTAGTGAACTCTATTCACTATTATAGTATTCACTATTATAGTAATCAGAAGAATAATTCACAGGGAGAGGGTGGAACACTAAATAATCTAAGATGACATGGGGGATGGGAAAGAGGGGGTGAATAGTAGGGGACAACAAGAGAAACTTGAGTGAATAAGAAAAATAGGATATGATATTACACACAAAGAGGGCATGGGAAGGAGAGGGGACAAATACTATTATAAGAAGGAGAGGAAGAGAGCATTAAGAGGTAATAATCAAACCTTACTCTCAGTGTAATCAACCTAGAGAGGGAAGAGT
>NW_025344239.1:0-3606 GCF_016433145.1 Gracilinanus agilis
TACAGGAATGATACCTGAAATGATCAACTTCCTATGTGGTTTTTTTTCAAATTTATTTGATTATTTGTACAATCCATTTGTGTTGCATAGTTATAAAAATTCCAAAATAGAAGTGTTTCCTTCATGTCTTATGTACACGACCTCTTGATTTTGTGTCCAGAGAAAGTACTGCATGGACTTGTGTTTCATCTTGGTGTGCAGATGTAAGGGAGGACAAGAGTTTGATCCTACCACTTTGGTTTTGAAATTAAAGATGCTAGGCCTTTTTTTATCATCTCCACTGTAATATTTATGTTTTAGAGCAGGTAGCTTTGTTTTTTAGCATCCATTTTGATTAGCCAAAAAGTACTCAGGATTTTTTTTTTATTTTTGGCTTCATCGTTCATGGTGTAAGATTTTTCAGGGGTACCACTGTCTAATTCAAATACATTTGGAATAAATGATTGATATAGCATTTATCATTATAACAACTTCAAAGCCCAAATCATGTTCCGTTTCATTCCAAGGGCTTAACACTTTCCCTCAACAAATACAAATATCAACACCTATCTTACCTCATGAAGAGACTATAGAGCATCAAATTTTTCTTTCATATCTTTTTTTTTAAACCCTTGTACTTCGGTGTATTGTCTCATAGGTGGAAGATTGGTAAGGGTGGGCAATGAGGATCAAGTGACTTGCCCAGGGTCACACAGCTGGGAAGTGGCTGAGGCCGGGTTTGAACCTAGGACCTCCTGTCTCTAGGCCTGACTCTCACTCCACTGAGCTACCCAGCTGCCCCTGTCTTTATATCTTTTTAAAATTATTTTTAGGAAAATGAAACACTGTCCCTTTACCTTGAAAAGTTGTCTGTGTGTCTGAAGCCTTTAGTTTTCATTCAAGTGATCACTTCTCTGCTGATGTTCTCTCTCTCTCCACATACACATATCTGTATACACACAAATATAAAGAGAAAATGAATATACACATATATTAGTTTCTAAATTATTGGTCAGTTCTAGCTAATATATATGAATATGAAATAAGAATATATATGAAAATTCCAAAATATAAATATGAATATGAATATATAAATGGAAAAGGTCCAGATTGATGATCTCAGAGCCCTCCTAGTTACCAAATATGATGATTTTTGAGAGGTTCCAAAATCTGGCCTTGTCAGTTTTAGGGCTCTCTTTGCTCTGATAAGCCTTCTTCCATGTACTCAGCTTCCTCTCCTTCTCTTCCTCATGGCTACACCAAAGGCTCCAATTCTCTGCACTCAAATCCTCTTGCTTTTTACAGTTTCCATCCTGAGCTCCTGAATATGGACATACACAGGTTTAAGGTAAAGGGCTTGAGCAAAATCTTTTGGTCTTCAAATGAGAAAAAGAAGGCAGGAGTGGCAATCATGATTTCTGACAAAGCCATAGTAAAAATAAATATGATTAAAAAAGACAGGGAAGATAATTACATCCTGATAAAAGGCAGTATAGACAATGAGGAAATAACATTGCTTAATATGTATGCACCAAATGGCATAGCATCCACATTCCTAAAGGAGAAACTGGCAGAGCTCAAGAAGGAAATAGATAGTAAAACCATAATAGTGGGAGATCTAAATATTACTCTCTCAGATCTAGAAAAATCAAACCAAAAAACAAGTAAGAAAGAGGTAAGAGAGGTGAATGAAATCCTAGAAAAATTAGATTTAATAGATATGTGGAGAAAAATAAATAGGAACAAAAAGGAATACACCTTCTTTTCAGGTGCACATGGTACATTCACAAAGATTGGCCATGTAATAGGGCATAGAAACATTGCAAACAAATGCAAAAAAGCAGAAATAATAAATATAACCTTCTCAGATCATAATGTGATAAAAAATAATAATTAGAAAGGGCACCTAGACAGGCAAATCAAAAACCAATTGGAAATTAAAAAATATGATTCTCCAAAACCAGTTAGTCAAAGAAGAAATCATAGAAACAATCAACAATTTCATTGAAGAGAATGACAATGATGGGACATCCTACCAAACTCTGTGGGATGCAGCCAAGGCAGTACTCAGGGGGAAATTTATATCCTTGAGTGCATATATTAACAAATTAGGGAGGGTAGAGATTAATGAATTGGGCATGTAACTTAAAAAATGAGAAAGGGAGCAAATTAAAAATCCCCAGATGAAAACTAAATTAGAAATACTAAAAATTAAGGGAGAAATTAATAAAATCGAAAGTAAAGGAACTATTGAATTAATAAATAAGACTAGAAGTTGGTATTTTGAGAAAACAGATAAAATAGACAAAGTACTGGTCAATCTAATAAAAAAAAGGAAAGAAGAAAAGCAAATTGACAATATCAAAGATGAAAAGGGAGACCTCACCTCTAATGAAGAGGAAATTAAGGCAATCATTAAAAACTATTTTGCCCAATTATATGGCAATACATATAGCAATCCAGGAGGTGTGGATGAATATTTACAAAAATATAAATTGCCAAGATTAACAACAGAAGAAATAGAATACCTAAATAATCCCATATCAGAAAAAGAAATTGAACAAGCCATCAAAGAACTCCCTAAGAAAAATCCCCAGGACCTGATGGATTCACAAGTGAATTCTATCAAACATTCAAAGAACAACCAATCCCAATACTATACAAATTATTTGATATAATAAGCAAAGAAGGAGTTCTACGAAATTCCTTTTATGACACAAATATGGTACTGATTCCAAAGCCAGGTAGATGAAAAACAAAGAAAGAAAACTGCAGACCAATTTCCCTAATGAACATAGACGCAAAAATCTTAAATAGAATACTAGCAAAGAGATTCCAGCAAGTGATCAAGAGGATCATCCACCATGAAGAGGTGGGATTTATACCAGGAATGCAAGGATGGTTCAACATTAGGAAAACCATCCACATAATTGACCATATCAAAAATCACATGATTATCTCAATAGATGCTGAAAAAGCCTTTGACAAAATACAACACCCATTCCTATTGAAAACCCTGGAAAGTATAGGAATAGAAGGACCTTTCCTAAAAATAATAAACAGTATGTAGCTAAAATCATCAACAAGCATCATATGCAATAGGGATGAATTAGAAACCTTTCCAATAAGATCAGGAGTGAAACAATGGTGCCCATTATCTCCTCTATTATTTAACATTGTACTAGAAACACTAGCAGTAGCAATTAGAGAAGAAAAGGTAATTGAAGGTATCAAAATAGGCAATGAGGAGACTAAGCTATCACTCTTTGCAGATGATATGATGGTCTACTTAAAAAATCCTAGAGAATCAACTAAGAAGCTTGTAGAAATAATCAACAACTTTAGCAAAGTTGCAGGATACAAAATAAATGCACATAAATCACCAGCATTTCTGTATATTTCCAACACATCACAGTAGCAAGAGGTAGAAAGAGAAACACCATTTAACATCACCCCAGACAATATAAAATACTTAGGAATCTATCTACCAAAACAAACACAGGAATTATACAAAAACAACTACAAAACACTTTCCAAATAATTAAAACAAGATCTAAACAATTTCCAAATAATTAAAACAAGATCTAAACAATTGGAAAAACATTGATTGCTCATGGGTAGGTCGAG
>NW_025344240.1:0-2693 GCF_016433145.1 Gracilinanus agilis
GAGAGAGAGAGAGAGAGAGAGAGAGAGAGAGAGAGAGAGAGAGAGAGCACAAGTATCTGAGCTGGAATTGGGACTGAAGACTTTAAACTTCAAATGTTGGGTTCTTTATGTCTCCCCCATTATTCAATCTCCTCAATGCTAGCAGATCCCCAGGGAAGAGGCTAAGGATACTAGAGATTGTATAATCTGGAAGAAGACAGGAAACAGGAAGCTGACTAACCAAGGGTTAGGGTACTGCAGCTCCAAAATAAGTGGGACTTGACTGTTCTTTGGTTTATCTTGTCTATACCTTGTTTATACAAAACTGCATGTTGTCTTCTCTATTAGCCTGGGAGTTCCATGAGGGCAGGGACTGTCTTTTGTCTTTGTATTCCTAGAGCTTTGCACAGTCCCTGGCAAGTAGTAGGAGCTTAATGTTTGTTGACCAATCTTGATTCTTATGCCTGCTATTTTTGTGACCTTGGAGAAGTTACCTAACCTATATGAGTGCTCTCATCTTTAGAAGAAGGTATTGGACAAGATAGCCCCCTTGATGTTCCCTCTAGCTCTAGACCAAAGATCCAGTTATCTCAATTGACACATTGTCATAACCTGGAATCCTTTACTCAAGTAAACTGAAATTGAGGGGAAAAGGGGAAAACAGGAAAAAAGAAAAAAATTAATAGAATATTGGACTTGGAGCTAGGAGATCAGCACTTGAATCCTGTTCAAACGAATACTGTGTTCTGTGGGACTCCATCTTCTCATCTGAAAAAGGGGCATAATTTTATTAAAAAAAAAGACCACTTACTTTCTGTTTTTTTTTAAGTCCTTATTTTCTGTCTTAGAATTGATAATATTCGTTCTAAGGCAGAAGAGTGGTAAGGGCTAGGCAATGGGGCCACTTCTTCAGGGTCACACAGCTAGGAATGATCTGAAGCCACATTTGAACTCAAGTCCTCTTGTCTACAAGCTTGGCTCTCTATCCACTGAACCACCTAGCTGCTCTAAATCTCTTTACTTCCGAGGGACTCCCATCTCTTCATCTGAAAAAGGAGTCTAATTATTTAAAAGATTTAAAAAAACTCTTTTATTTTCTGCCTTAAAATTCGTACTAAGTATCATTGTTATTTAGGGCTAGAGAAACAGATTTGAGAATCATCAGCATAGAGATGATAATGCAATCATTGGGAGTTGAGATCTCTAAGTGAGAGGGGGGGGGGAGGAGGGAGAGAGAAAGAGAGGGAGGGAGAGGGAGAGGGAAAGGGAGAAGGAGAAGGAGAGGGAGAGGGAGAGGGGAAGTCCTGGGTTCAAATTTGACCTCACTTTCTAGGAGTGTGACCCTGAATAAGTCAGCTAACCTAGTTTGTCTAGCCCTCACCCTTTTGTCTTAGTTATTACCAAGATAGAAAGTTAGGGTTTAAAAAAAATTGCTTCGATTGGAGATGGAGGGTTTTAAATGAGGAACAGTAAAGAAGCTGATGCCATTGGATCTGAGTGTGTATGTGGGAATTAGGAGTTAAGACAGGAAAGGTAGGAGGGGGCCATATTTGTAAAGAGTAAACTTTAAGAGCCAAACAAGATTTTATACTGATTTGATCCTGGCATTGATATTGGAGTGTATTGAAAGGTGGTCCTGTTGGTGGGTCGATGAACTTTTATTAAGACCCTACTGTGTGCCAGGCACCGTGTGCTAAGTGCGGGCGATAAAAAAGAAAGTCGAAAGACAGTCTCTGCTTTCCAGGAGCTCCCAGTCTAATGGGGGAGACAAGTGCAAAGCCAGATTTACCAGCGGGCTATAGCCAGTATTGATAATTAATAATGACCAGGGGGAAGGCTCTAGAATGAAGAGGAAAGATTGGGGAAGATTCCTAGCTCAGTTCCCTTCATTTCGGTTCTAACTCAGCTTCTTGTTTGAGTAAGTGTGACCTCCGGAAAGTCACTGAATTCTGTCCACGAGTGTCCAGTGGGAATGACCGTCCCTGGGGTGGGGGTGCGGTCAGCCGAGCTGCTCGATGGGAGGCAGCACAGTGTAAATAAGGGCTCGCGGTTAACGTGGCCCCGAGATCCCACGGCCAAGCCCCCTCGAAGTCTTCGGGCAGGCTCCAGCAGGACTGTCCCCGCCCCTGGGCGGTCCCCCCCACGATGGGCAGTTTATTGTTCTCTCCGGCTGGGCTTTAACCGGGGGCCGCGCCGAACACTCCGCAGCGTGGGCCTCCCTCCGAGGTCTCCCTCCACCCCCACGGGCCCAGGAAAGCCGTCCCCACTCCCCCGTCCTTCCCGAGCTTTCCCGAGGGAGGCCACGAGCTTGCCCCAGAGCGTTTCCAAGAGGCGTCCGAAGCCACCCGACTCGTCGCCCGTTCCGGAAAGAGCCGAAGCGCCTCCCCAGCCCCCCGCCCCCTCCTTACTCCCCGCCTCCCCGAGCTCCTCCGAAAAGGCCCGAAGTTTGCCGAGCGGCCGTCCTGCCGGACTGCTGGAGGCGGCCGCAGCGCCATGTTGGATGCTCAGCTCGTTGAGTGAAGAAAATCCGCCGGCATCGCCCGAGTCCCGCTCCCCCGAAGGGCGCCGCTTCCCCCGGGGAGGGGGAGAGAGACCCCCCGCCGCCGGCCCATGAGGATATTGCCGTGAAAGGTCCGGTCTCTCCGCCTCCTGCCCCCGCCGGGTCCGGCCCCCCCTCCCCCGGGGTCGCGTTGTCACGGAGGCCGGCAGCCCGT
>NW_025344241.1:0-1067 GCF_016433145.1 Gracilinanus agilis
TGGAATACAATATTCAGAAAGGCAAGAGAGCTGGGCCTGCAACCACGGATCAACTACCCATCAAAATTGACAATATATTTCCAGGGGAAAGTATGGGCATTCAACAAAATTCAAGAATTCCAGGTATTTGCACAGAAAAGACCGGGGCTAAATGGAAAGTTTGATATTGAACCACAAAAATCGAGAGAAACCTGAAAAGGTAAATAAGATACAGAGGGGAAAGAAAGAAAACTTATAATTTTTAAATTTGCCTTTTTAAGGGCCTCAGTGAGATCTAATTATCTTTATTCCTATGTAGAGAAATGTTATGTTTAAATCTCTGTAGTGAACTCTATTCACTATTATAATATTCACTATTATAGTAATCAGAAGAATAATTAACAGGGTGAGGGTGGAACACTAAATAATCTAAGATGGCATGGGGGATGGGAAAGAGGGGGTGAATAGCAGGGGACACCAAGAGAAACTTGAGTGAATAAGAAAATAGAATATTCTATTACACACAAAGAGGGCATGGGAGGGAGAGGGGACAAATGCTATTATAAGAAGGAGAGGAAGAGAGCATAAAGAGGTAATAATCAAACCTTACTCTCAGTGTAATCAACCCAGAGAGGGAAGAGTAGCTATACTATCCATTGGGAAATAAAACTCTTATCTAACCCTTCTGAGAACGTTAGAAGGGATAAACCAAGGGGAGCAGGGGAGTGGAGAGGACAAAAAAAGGGAGGGGAGAAGGGGGAGGGAATTCATAAGGCCTTTAAAAACAAAAAGAGGGGGCAAAAATAAGGGAGGGGGTAGAAAGGGAAGTCAATCAAGGGAGGGGATAAGGGATAGGGTCTTAATAGCGAACCACTGCTTTTAAAGGAAATAGCTTAAGGAGAAGGAGTAGGATTGGGGGAGGATTTGAAAATGTCAGCAAATGCACAACTGATGATTATAACTCTGAATGTGAATGGGATGAACTCGCTCATAAAATGGAAGCAAATAGCAGAGTGGATTAGAAACCAAAATCCCACCATATGTTGTCTACAAGAAACACATATGAGGCGGGTGGACATACACAAGTT
>NW_025344242.1:0-2125 GCF_016433145.1 Gracilinanus agilis
CTCTCTCTCTGTTTCTCTGTCTGTCTCTCCTCTTTCTCTAACTCAGTCTCTTTCCTTCCTTTTCACCCTCCTTCCTCTCACCTCACTTTCTCCTACATTTTTACCAAATAATCTACCCAGTATATAGAAAGCATTTAATCAATGACTGTGCATTCTGAGCAGTTTTAACTAGTACTTCTCTGTGTAGATTCTGAAATTCCTATTTCAATAATTTTCCTTCTCACATTCCCCTCTCCTTCAGAGGTCAACTGCAGTGATGGATTTCAAGATCTAGAAACAGGTTATGTCACACCCAAAATATGTTATTGGTGAAATCTCAGTCATAATCATTTCTGAGCAAAGGGAAGGCTACTACTTTCAAACTGTTCCAGCTTAAGTTAGTATTTCCTTTCCCTATTTCTCATGGAAATCTATTTCCTAGCCTTTAAAATGAATAGCTTCAACAGGATGATCCCTGTGGTCTTTAGAAGCTCTAAAAATCTGTGCATATGACTCATAACTTTGACCTCAGTCATACAGTACTTAGCTCTAAGTACAGTTTCTACTGGTAGGTATTAGGAAGGAATGCTGGAGAATCATGAGGATAACCCACACCTGCAGAGGACCAGTTCTGCCTTACACAAAGCTCTTTTCAATATGGACATTCCAGCTGTGTTTTCCTATTCTCTCAACCCTACTTCACTAACTTTATCCTCTCCGACCCTGAGAATATGTCACATCTCAGGAAACAGTCTTTTGTATCAACTATTTATGCTATAAGGGAGAAAGAGGGATGGACATGGGGATGAGAGAGACCTGAACTCATATTCCTGATGTAATATTTAGCTGCCTGTCCTTTAGCAAATTGCTTGATGTCTCTTAAGTATCAGTTTCTTTGTCTATCAAATGTAGATAATAATGCATGTCCTGAGAGCAGCATGATTATAGGGGTCTGACTTTGGAGTCAAGAAGACCTGAATTAAAAGTCTGCATGTGACACACAATGATTATGGAACCTCCCCAAACTCTAAGGTGGCTGATCTGTAGTGATGGAGGGACTTTGCATATCTGGAATTTCTCCCACCAATGAAATGGCAAGTTTGGACTAATACTCACATATGTATATGTCTCTCTGTGTCTATGTCTACCTATGTGTATGTATGTTCATATACAGCACACATATGCGAATTTAATGTGTACTACTTACCTCACAGAATTGTTTATAAAGCATTTTTTACACTTTAAAATATTTTATAATAGCAGTTGCATCATTATTTTCTTGTTCTGTTTTAACCTCTGTATGTATAAAAACTCCTAGGACAGGGACCAGTATGGAAGACAGCCAACTAGGTCAGGGAAAGCAGGAAAGTGGCCATTTTTCTAGATCAAAGCCTTCTGATTGACTGTCAAAAGAAAGCAGCATAGCATGACCAAAAAGTAGACAGCAAGGAGAAGAAAAAAGCAAGATAGCTGCAGAATTAATAAATGGAAAAAATGAAGCCAAGCCTTTATATCATATTACTAGCCAAACTAGTAATCCTCATCATTTACCCCAATTCATTCTCATGCCCATCCTTATCCTTATGCTAAAGGAATTCCAATAACCTTTAGAATTTTTCCTTTCTCCCTTCATGGGTCTAATTCCTAGACTTGCTCTAATTTCTAGTCCACTACTCCTATCCTTTCTGAACTATTCTCAATACTAATGACATAAAATGTTCTTTTACTTCTCTGAATTGCTCTCATCTGCTAGTCTATTCTATCCAGCATTGTGATTGTTGCTCATACTTTTAAAAATTAATCTCTACTTGTCCTCTAACCTCAGCTAGACAGTGTTTTCCTTGATAGGAGTGTGTTTCATCTACTTCTTGGCTTTCACTGAGTGGCAAGGCACAGCCAACATGTCACTGCAGCTTACGCATGGCCATGCAGTTTAAATGTGACAGCTGCAGGAATCAACGCTGTGTCTTCCTGATTCGTGGTCCAGTGCTTTTTTTCCATTCTGCCAGACTCTCTTTCAATACTGAGAAAGTGTTTATTTCAATAGTTTAAGGGTCAGCCCTGGCATTCCATTTACCAACACCTACAACAATTCTTTAAATTAGTAGCTAATATTTAACAGTTGCTGTGACAAAAAGAAAGAAAG
>NW_025344243.1:0-8089 GCF_016433145.1 Gracilinanus agilis
CATCATTGTCATTTTCTTCAATGAAATTGTTGATTGTTTCTATGATTTCTTCTTTGACTAATTGGTTTTGGAGAATCATATTATTTAATATCCAATTGCTTTTTTATTTGCCTGTCCAGGTGCCCTTACTAATTATTATTTTTAATGCATTATGATCTGAGAAGCTTGCATTTATTATTTATGCTCTTTTGAATTTGTTTGCAACGTTTCTATGCCCTATTACATGGTCAATTTTTGTGAATGTACCATGTGCAGCTGAAAAGAAGGTGTATTCCTTTTTTGTCCCTATTCATTTTTCCCCACATATCAATTAAATCTAATATTTCTAGGACTTCATTCACCTCTCTTACCTCTTTCTTATTTATTTTTTGTTTTGATTTATCTAGATCTGAAAGAGGAATATTTAGATCTCCCACTAGTATGGTTTTACTATCTATTTCATTCTTGAGCTCTGCCAGTTTCTCCTTTGTGAATTTGGATGCTATGCCACTTGGTGCATACATATTGAGCAGTATTATTTCCTCATTGTCTATACTGCCTTTAATCAGTATGTAATGACCTTCCCTGTCTTTTTTAATCATATCTATTTTAACTTTGGCTTTGTCAGAAATCATAATTGCCACTCCTGCCTTCTTTTTCTCATTTGAAGCCCAAAACATTTTGCTCAAGCCCTTAACCTTAAACTTGTGTATGTCGTCCCGCCTCATATGTGTTTCTTGTAGACAACATATGGTAGGATTTTGGTTTCTGATCCACTCTGCTATTTGCTTCTGTTTTATGAGCAAGTTCATCCCATTCTCATTCAGAGTTATAATTATCAGTTGTGCATTTGCTGACATTTTCGTATCCTCCCCTAGTCCTCCCCTTTCTTCTTACACTATTTCCTTTAAAACCAGTGGTTTGCTTTAAGCAGGTATCCCTTAACCCTCCCTTGATTAACTTCCCTTTCTACCTCCTCCCTTATTATTCCACTCTTTTTATTTTTAAAGGCCTAATGAGTTCCCACCCCCTTCTTCTCCCCTCCCTTTTTTGACCTCCCCACTCCCCTGCTCCCCTTGGTTTATCCCTTCTGACCTTCTCAGTAGTGTTAGATAGAGTTTTATATCACGATGGATAATATAGCTACTCTTCCCTCTCCTGGTTGATTACACTGAGAGTAAGGTTTAAATATTGCCTCTTAATGCTCTCTTCCTCTCCTTCTTATGATAGTATTTGTCCCCTCCCCTTCCCATGCCATCTTTGCGTGTGATAGAATATCCTATTTTTCTTATTCACTCAAGTTTCTTTTCGTGTCCCCTACTATTCTACCTGCTCTTTCCCACCCCCCATATCATCTTAGACCATTTAGTATTCCAACCTCTCCCTATGAATTATTCTTCTGATTACTATAATAGTGAATACTATAATAGTGAATAGAGTTCACTACAGAGAATTATACATAGCATTTCTCCACATAAGAATACAGATAATTAGATCTTACTGAAGACCTTAAAGAGGCAAATTTAAAAAATTATGAGTTTTCTTTCTTTCCCCTCTGTTTCTTATTTACCTTTTCATGTTTCCCTTGATTTTTGTAGTTGGATATCAAACTTTCCATTTAGTCCTGGTATTTTCTGTGCAAATACTTGGAAATCTCCAATTTTGTTGAATGCCCATACCTTCCCCTGGAAGTATATAGTCAGTTTCAATGGGTAGTTGATCAGTGGTTGAAGGCCCAGCTCTCTTCCTTTTCTGAATATCATATTCCAAGCCTTGCAGTCTTTTAGTGAGGAGGCTGCCAAATCCTGTGTGATCCTGATTGGTGGTCATTGATATTTGAATTGTCTCTTTCTGGCTTCTTGTAAGATTTTTTCTTTTACTTGGAAGCTCTTGAATTTGGCTATTATAGTCCTGGGGGTTGTCTTTTCTGGGTCTAGTGTAGAGGGTGATCTATGGATCCTTTCAATGTCTATATTGCCCTCTTGTTGTAGAACTTCAGGACAATTTTGCTGAATAATTTCTTTTAGTATGGAGTCCAAGTTTAGCTTGTGACCATTTTTCATTATTTTGGCAAGGTTTGGATATACTTGTTTGTTCTCCTCTGTTGTCTGGATTTTCTCTGTGTAAAAGTTGTCGTGTGTTACAGAGTTCTTCTTGATTATCTTTCTCTTCTGGGGTTCCTGATTTTGGCTTGCCATTGTTAGACGTGCACCTTCTGTGCTTTTTCCTCACACTCAAGGTGTGTCTGCTCTCTCTAGGTTCCCAAGGTCTCGGGTCTCGTTGTTCTCAGGGTCGAGCCTCCTGGTCGTCCCTGTTCTGCCCCTCTGCCAGAGGCTCCTTCAGCAGTCTCAGGGCTCTGCTTCCACAGCCGTGCTGCACAGGGTTCCCACTCGAGGTCCAAGCTTGTGCTCGAGATCCTTGTCCATGCCTAGGGCAATGCCTTCACCCTCTCAGGCACTTAGGGTCTGTATTCAAAGTCCCTGTGCGTTCTTTAGCCTCTTGGGGTCCTAAGTCTTCCTGCTCTCAGGAACAAGCCCTGGAGCTGCCAATAACTTAATGGGTGCCCCAAACCTTCTTTAACTTATGTGCGCTGGCCTTGGCGTTGTATGTGGTCTGGGGCGTGGGGGAAGGGCTTCTTCCTCTCGCATTTCGTGAGAGCTGTTTCACCCCTTTATAGCGTGGAAATGTCCCGATTCCAAGTACCTTCAGTGCTGCGCCCAGTTGTGGGGTCCCTTCGTTTGCCTGGACTTGTTTTTATGTCCCCTTGAGGAGTCCTGTATGCTTTGGTTAGGAGAGATCAAGCTGCTGCTCCTTACTCTGCCGCCATCTTAAATGGAAGTCCTCCCCATCATCAAAATTACATTTTTAAAAATATGGCATTTATGGCTCTCATGGCCAAAAAAGTTGCTGACCTCTGCCCTATACCAAGATAAACTCAGAATGGGTAAATTACTTTAATATAAAGAAGGAAACTATAAGTAAATTAGGTGAGCACAGAATAGTATACTTGTCACATCTATGGGAAAGGTAAGATTTTAAAACCAAGCAAGAGTTAGAAAAAAAATCACAAAATTTAAAATCAACAATTTTGACTACATTAAACTAAAAAGGTTTTGTACAGACAGAACCAATGCTACCAAAATTAGAAGGGAAGCAACAAATTGGGAAAAAATCTTTATAACAAAAAACATTGAAAGGATCCATAGATCACTCTCTACACTAGACCCTGAAAAAACAACCCCCAGGAATATAATAGCCAAATTCAAAAGCTTCCAAGTAAAAGAAAAAAATTTACAAGAAGCCAGAAAGAGACAATTCAGATACCAAGGAGCACCAATCAGGATCACACAGGATCTGTCAGCCTCCACACTAAAAGACCACAAGGCTTGGAATATGATATTCAGAAAGGCAAGAGAACTGGGTCTACAACCACGGTTCAACTACCCATCAAAACTGACTATATACTTCCAGGGGAAAGTATGGGCATTCAACAAGATAGAAGATTTCCAAGTATTTGCACAGAAAAGACCAGGACTAAATGGAAAGTTTGATATCCAACCACAAAAATCAAAAGAAACACGAAAAGGTAAATTAAAAACAGAGGGGAAAGAAAGAAAACTCATAATTTTTTTTTAAATTTGCCTCTTTAAGGGCTTTAATATGATCTAATTATTTCTATTCCTATGTGGAGAAATGTTATGTATAATTCTCTGTAAGCAACTCTAATCACTATTATAATATTCACTATTATAGTAATTAGAAGAATTATTCAAAGGGAGAGGTTGGAATACTAAATGATATGGGGTTGGGAAAGAGGGGGGAGAATAGTAGGGGACTCCAAGAGACACTTGAATGAATAAGAAAAATAGGATATTCTATTCCACACAGAGCGGGCATGGAAAGGGGAAGGGATGAATACTATCATGAGAAGGAGAGGAAGAGAGCATTAAGAGGTAATATTTAAACAATATTCTCAGAGTAATTAACCCTGAGAGGGAAGAATAGTTATATCCATTGAGATATAAAACTCTATCTAACCCTACTGAAAAAGTCAGAAGGGATAAAACAAGGGGAGCAGGGGAGTGGGGAGGTCAAAAAAGGGAGGGGAGAAGAAGGGGGAGGGAATTCATTAGGCCTTAAAAATAAAAATAGGGGAAAAATAAGGGAGTGGGAAGAAAGGGAAGTAAATCAAGGGAGGGGACAAGGGTTACTGGCATAAAGCAAACCATTGTTTTAAAAGGAAATAGTGTAAGAAGAAAGGGTAGAACTAGGAGAGAATACCAAAATGTTGGGGAATACACAACTGATAATTATATCTCTGAATGTGAATGGGATGAACTCGCCCACAAAAAGGAAGCAAATAGAGTGGATTAGAAACCAAAATCCTACCATATGTTGTCTACAAGAAATACATATGAGGCGGGTGGACATACACAGGTTTAAGGTAAAGGGCTTGACCAAAATCCTTTGGGCCTCAAATGAGAAAAAGAAGGCAGGAGTGACAATTATGATTTCTGATAAAGCCAAAGTTAAAATAGATATGATTAAAAAAGACAGAGAAGGTCATTTCATCCTGATTAAAGGCAGTATAGACAATGAGGAAATATCATTGCTCAATATGTATGCACCAAATTGCATAGCAACCAGATTCATAAAGGAGAAACTGGCAGATCTCAACGAGGAAATAGATGGTAAATCCATACTAGTGGGAGATGTAAACCTTCCTCTTTTAGATATAGATAAATAAAACCAAAAAATAAATAAGAAAGAGGTAAAAGAGATGAATGAAGTTCTAGAAAATTAGATTTAATAGATTTGTGGAGAAAAATAAATAGGAACAAAAAGGAATACACCTTCTTTTCAGCTGCACATGGTACATTCACAAAGGTTGACCATGTAATATGGCATAGAATCATTACAAACAAATGCAAAAGAACATAAATAATAAGTGTAACCTTCTCAGACCATAATGCAATAAAAATAATAATTAGTAAGGGCACCTGGATAGGCAAATCAAAAACTAATTGGAAATTAAATAATATGATTCCCCCAAACCAGCTATTCAAAGAAGAAATCATAGAAACAATCAACGATTTCATTGAAGAGAATGACAATGATGAGACATCCTACCAAACTCTGTGGGAAGCAGCCAAGGCAGTACTCAGGGGGAAATTTATATCCTTGAGTGCATATGTTAACAAATTAGGGAGGGCATAATATTATCTGCCAATTTTGGGATGTCAGAGGGCTAGATTATAAAGTATCAGAAAATGATTATTTTAAATTTCTATCAACATATAATCTGGAAACATATATAAAAATAATAAAATGAAATGATCAAGCTGCATCATTTTGGATACTATACTCTCAACTTCATTATAATCACTGCAGACATTCTTCCCAGCTCTGGGGACCAGTACCATGAAGAGCAGGTACAATGAAGTTTACTTCTAATTTTCATTTTTCTTTTGTGAATAGGAAACATTAATACTTTACACGACAAGGTACAGTGTAGATGAATCCTACTTCGTGTTGACTCCACCCACTACTACCATGTCTAAGCCTATACCTTATCTCCTAAAATAGAATTGAAAAAGTTATTTCAGCGTTATTGATTTAGTCTTTAACCTCTTTTCACTAGAATTGTTTGTTCCTTACTTTACTTCCTAAATTCGGAATTCCATTTGACTGCATTCTACCTATTTTGACAGTCAACAAGCTGTTGCATGTTCTAAAATGCAGTAAAAAGATTTTGGAATGGATGGAAATGTAATGTTAGTGTTTGGACACGCGATGGCAGACAAAAATTGCAGTATCTCATAGGACCACAAGAGGGCAAACGCATTTAAAAATTTTTACTGTGTTGCAATATCCTGCATGGACACCAGATGGAACCAAAAGACCATATTATTTAAGTCAATCAGTCAAAAAGCAAATTAAAACTTTAACTGTTAAATTATCAACAACAACAAAAATATCACAATGACTATTTGCCAGGTCCTGTTATAGAGCTAGGGATACAGCTACAAATACAAATAATTGTATTGAAATTTGCATTTCAATGAAACTTCAGAGAGTTAATTACTCAATCCAACCCAATAAATACTACTTGTTCAAAAAACATTTTCTAAACACCCATCAAAGTCAGTGGCTGCCCTAGTTTCTGGGGATAAAAATAAGTGATGAAAACTTAGGAAACCACGTCTATGTACAGTTTCATAAAACACATCCCAACAAAAGCCAATAAAAGGAGTCAAGACTGCTCCGTCAACCAGTCAGTAAATGGGTTACACAGCAGCTTGGTTCCAGGCTCTGTGCTAAGTGAAAGAAAAGAGGAAAAGGACAGTCTCTTACCCACTACAAGCTCACAATGAAATGAGAAATGGACAAAATAAACAAATATATAGGAAACAAACTATGTGGAGGACAAATAGGGAATAATTAAGAGAGGGAAAACCCTAAGAAAAAGTGTGGTAGGAAAAATACTGCCAAGGAAGATGGAATTTCAATTGGGACTTTAAAAAGTCAGGGAATCCAATAGGTAGAGATGAGGAAGGTGAGTATCCTAGGTAGGAGAGTCAGTCTGATAAAATGCCTGGAGCCGAGTCACTGACCAGCAAGGAGGCTAATGTCACTTCATCAAGTAGTAAGTGGCACACAGTAAGGTGTAAGAAGAATGGAAAGATAGGAGAGAGCTGGATAAGAGAAGATTTTCTGTTTGGCCCCAGAGATGGCACTGGAAGTAGGGAAAAGGAAGTTCATTATTAATGAATGAAAAAGGTCTCTTCTCGAGCAAGGTTTCCCCTCCTCTCTGCTCTGCTCCACTGCTCCCGGGCTCCAAGTTCCCATGAAAAAGTCCCACCCTGGCAAGGGATTGGTCAATTTGTAGAGCAATCCCACACCAGGAAGTAGGGGGGAGGGAACTCTGGAGGGGCTAGGCATGGTGGGGAATGCAATACTTATCGGTTCCAGTGACATCTTGGGGCTCCTTTGGATTTCTCATAGGTATTTTCTTCAGAGAATCCTTCAGATTCTAGGCTGCAGTAAAGACTTTTCCAGTGGATTCTTGAGATAATAGTGCTCCAGGGGTTCTGAATACATTCCCTTTAATAATAAATATAGTAAACTTAACCTTAGAATTTTACTTCTCCAGCCTTTTACCTTGAATCTGTGGGTCTCCCCATGCCTAAAATGTGTTTCTTCCCCTTCTGGGTTAAGATTGCGGCAGAGTAAAAAGCAGTGGCTTAACCACTCCTAACCGAAACATACAGGACTCCTCAAGGGGACATAAAAACAAATCCAGACAACAGGGCGCAGCGTGGAAGGTACATGGAATCGGGGCATTTCCATGCTATAAAGGAGTGAAACAGCTCTCACTAAATTGTGTGCTGAGCAACCCCCTCCCCCACACACACAACCTACAGTTCCAAGGCCAGCTCAAAAGAAGTAGAGCAAGATTTGGGCACCCATTTAGTCATTTGCAGCTCCAGGGCCTGCTCCTGAGAGCAACAAGGCATAAGAACCCAAAAGGCTAAAGAACACGCATGGACTTTGAGCACAGACACTGAGCATAGGCATGGATGGAGGCGGACACAAGCGTGAGCGAATGCTCTGAAACCTTGAGTGGGGAACCAGTGCAGACAGGTATACGACTGTGGAAGAAGTGCCCTGAGACTTGTAAAGGAGCTTCTGGCAGAGGATCAAGCAAGGGGGACCACCATGAGGCTTGACCTTGAGAACAACCAGACCTGAGACCTCAGGAGCCTAAAGAGTTCAGACAGACCCTGAGCGTGAGGATAAACCTGAGAAGGTGCTGGGCTTAAAATGGCAACCCAGAATCAAGAAGCCCAGAAGAGAAAGATTAATAACAAGAAGAAGAAATCTTAAACACTCAACAACTTTTACACAGAGAAAATCCAGACAACCGAGCAAAGAGAAGAGGAGAACAAACAAGCAATCACATCCGAACCCTCCCAAAATAATGAAAACTGGTCACAAGCTCTTGAAGAGTTCAAATCTGAGATGACGAGAAAGGTGGAAAAGATTTGGCTAGAGAAATGGGAAATAGCTCAAAAGGAAATCAGGCAAGAAAATAACAGTTTAAAAGGCA
>NW_025344244.1:0-10938 GCF_016433145.1 Gracilinanus agilis
GGCCGATATGCATTTCCACTGGTTTTAACATATGTCATTAATCAAGACCTATTTCCAAATTGTTGATAGTTGCATTGGTGTGGTAATTTCGATCCCCAATCATGTCCTGATCAACCCATGTATTCAAGCAGTTGATTTTCTTCTGTGTTTCCTCTCCTGAAGTTCTTCCTATGGTAGCATTCTTTACCATAAGTCCCTCAGAATTGTCCTGGGTCATTGCATTGCTGCTAGTACAGAAGTCCATTACATTCTATTTTACCACAGTACATCAGTCTCTGTGTACAATGTTCTTCTGGCTCTGCTCCTTTCGCTCTGCATCAATTCCTGGAGGTCATTCCAGTTCACATGGAGTTCCTCCAGTTTATGATTCCTTTTAGCACAATAGTATTCCACCACTACTACCACAAATTGTTCAGCCATTCCCCCAATAGAAGGGCATGCCCTCATTTTCCAGTTCTTTGCCACCACAAAAAGCACAGCTATAAATATTTTTGTATAAGTCTGTTTATCTATGATCTTTTTGGGGTACAATCCCAACAATGATATGGCTGGATCAAAGGGCAGGCAGTCTTTTATAGCCCTTTGAGCATAGTTCCAAATTGCCAGCCAGAATGGCTGGATCAGTTCACAACTCCACCAGCAATGCATCAATGTTCCAATTTGGCCACATCCCCTCCAACATTCATTACTCTCCCCTTCTTTCATTTTAGCCATTCTGCTAGGTGTGAGGTGATACCTGAGAGTTGTTTTGATTTGCATTTCTCTAATTATTAGAGATTTAGAACACTTTCTCATGTGCTTATTGATACTTTTGATTTCTTTATCAGAAAATTGCCTATTCATTTCTATTACCCATTTATCAGTTGGGGAATGGCTTGATTTTTTATACAATTGCTTTAACTCCTTGTATATTTGAGTAATTAGACCCTTGTCAGAGTTTTTTGTTATAAAGATTTTTCCCAATTTCTTGTTTCCCTTCTGATCTTGGCTAAATTGTTTTGGTTTGTACAAAACCTTTTTAGTTTTATATAATCAAAATAATTTTTTTTTATATTTTGTAATTTTCTCTAACTCTTGCTTGGTTTTAAAATCTTTCCTTTCCCAGAGATCTGACAAGTTTGCTATTCTGTGTTCACTTAACTTATTTATAATTTCCCTCTTTATATTCAAGTCATTCACCCATTCTGAATTTATCTTGGTGTAGGGTGTGAGATGTTGATCTAAACCTAATCTCTCCCATATTGTTTTCCAAATTTCCCAAAAGTTTTTGTCAAATAGTGGATTTTTGTCCCAAAAATTGGGCTCTTAGGGTTTATCATATACTGTCTTGCTGATGCCATTTACCCTAAGTCTATTCCACTGATCCTCCCTTCTGTCTCTTAGCCAGTACCATACCGTTTTGATGACTGCTGCTTTATAGTATAGTTTAATATCTGGTACTGCTAGGCCCCCTTTCTTCACATTTTTTTCATTATTTGCCTTGATATTCTTGATCTTTTGTTATTCCAAATGAACTTTGTTAAAGTTTTTCCTAATTCAGTGAAAAAGATTTTTGGTAGTTTGATAGGTATGGCGCTAAGTAGGTAAATTAATTTGGGTAGAATGGTTATTTTTATTATGTTAGCTCGTCCTACCCATAAGCAATCAATATTTTTCCAATTGTTTAGATCTAGTTTTAATTGTATGGAAAGTGTTTTGTGGTTGTTTTTGTATAATTGCTGTGTTTGTTTTGGTAGATAGATTCCCAAGTATTTTATATTGTCTAGCGTGATTTTAAATGGTGTTTCTCTTTCTACCTCTTGCTGCTCTAATGTGTTGGAGATATATAGAAATGCTGATGATTTATGTGCATTTATTTTGCATCCTGCAACTTTGCTAAAGTTGTTGATTATTTCTACAAGCTTCTTAGTTGATTCTCTAGGATTTTTTAAGTATACCATCATATCATCTGTAAAGAGTGATAACTTCGTCTCCTCATTGCCTATTTTGATACCTTCAATTTCTTTTTCTTCTCTAATTGCAACTGCTAGTGTTTCTAGTACAAAGTTAAATAATAGAGAAGATAATTGGCTTCCTTGTTTCACTCCTGATCTTATTGGGAAAGCTTCTAATTTATTACCATTGCATATGATGCTTGTTGATGGTTTTAGGTATATACTGTTTATTGTTTTTAGGAAGGGTCCTTCTATTCCTATACTTTCCAGGGTTTTCAAAAGGAATGGGTGCTGAATTTTTTCAAAGGTTTTTTCAGCATCTATTGAGATAATCATGCGATTTTTGTTTGTTAGCCTGTTGATATGGTCAATTATGTGGATGGTTTTCCTAATGTTGAACCATCCTTGAATTCCAGGCATAAATCCCACCTGATCATGGTGGATGATCTTCTTAATTACTTGCTGGAGTCTCTTTGCTAATATACTATTTAAGATTTTTGCATCTATGTTCATTAGGGAGATTGGTCTGTAGTTTTCTTTCTCTGTTTTTTATCTCCCTGGCTTTGTAATGAGTACCATATTTGTGTCATAAAAGGAATTTGGCAGGACTCCTTCTTTGCTTATCATATCAAATAATTTGTATAGTATTAGGATTAGTTGCTCTTTGAATGTCTGATAGAACTCACTTGTGAATCCATCAGGCCCTGGTGATTTTTTCTTAGGGAATTCTTTGATGGCTTGTTCAATTTCTTTTTCTGATATGGGATTATTTAGGTATTCTATTTCTTCTGCTGTTAATCTAGGCAATTTATATTTTTGTAAATATTCATCCATATCTCTTAGATTGCTATATTTATTACCATATAATTGGGCGAAATAGTTTTTAATGATTGCCTTAATTTCCTCTTCATTAGAGGTGAGGTCTCCCTTTTCATCTTTGATACTGTTAATTTGGTTTTCTTCTTTCCTTTTTTTTTGTTAGATTGACCAGTACTTTGTCTATTTTATGTTTTTTCAAAATACCAGCTTCTAGTCTTATTTATTAATTCAATAGTTCTTTTATTTTAGATTTTATTAAATTCTCCCTTGATTTTTAGTATTTCTAATTTAGTTTTCATCTGGGGATTTTTAATTTGCTCGCTTTCTAATTTTTTAAGTTGCACGCTCAATTCATTAATCTCTGCCCTCCCTAATTTGTTAATATATGCACTCAAGGATATAAATTTCCCCCTGAGTACTACCTTGGCTGCATCCCACAGAGTTTGGTAGGATGTCTCATCATTGTCATTCTCCTCAATGAAATTGTTGATTGTTTCTATGATTTGTCTTTGACTAGCTGATTTTGGAGGACCATATTATTTTATTTCCAATTAGTTTTTGATTTGCCTGTCCATGTGCCCTTACTAATTATTATTTTTATTGCATTATGATCTGAGAAGGTTAAATTTATTATTTCTGCTCTTTTGCATTTGTTTGCAATGTTTCTATGCCCTATTACATGTTCAATCTTTGTGGATGTACCATCTGCATCTGAAAAGAAGGTGTATTCCTTTTTGTCCTTATTTATTTTTCTCCACACATCTATTAAATCTAATTTTTCTAGGGCTTCATTCACCTGTTTTACCTCTTTCTTATTTATTTTTTGGTTTGGTTTATCTATATCTGAAAGAGGAATATTTAGATCTCCCAGTAGTATGATTTTACTATATATTTCCTTCTTGAGCTCTACCAGTTTCTCCTTTACGAATTTGTATGCTATGCCATTTGGTGCATACATAATGAGCAATGTTATTTCCTCATTGTCTATACTGCCTCTTATCAGGATGTAATGACCTTCCCTGTCTTTTTTAATCATATCTATTTTTACTTTGGATTTATCAGAAATCATGATCGCCACTCCTGCCCTTTTTCCTCATTTGAAGCCCAAAAGATTTTGCTCAAGTCCTGAACCTTAAACTTGTGTATGTCTACCTGCCTCATATGTGTTTCTTGTAGACAACATATGTTAGGATTTTGGTTTCTAATCCACTCTGCTATTTGCTTCTGTTTAATGGGTGAGTTCATCCCATTCACATTCAGAGTTATAATTATCAGTTGTGTATTCGCCAACATTTTGGTATCCTCCCTTAGTTCTACTCCTTCTTCTTACACTATTTCCTTTTAAACCAGTGGTTTGTTTTAAGCCAGTAACCCTTGTTCCCACCCTTGATTTACTTCCCTTTTTACCCCCTTCCTTATTATTCTCCTCTTTTTATTTTTAAGGCCTAATGAATTCCCTCCCCCTTCTTCTCCCCTCCTTTTTTGACCTCCCCATTGCCCTGCTCCCCTTCGTTTATCCCTTCTGACTTTCTCAGTAGGGTTAGATAGAGTTTTATATCCCAATGGATATAGCTACTCTTCGTTCTCAGGGTTAATTACACTGAGAGTAAGGTGTAAATATTACCTTTTAATGCTCTCTTCCTCTCCTTCTTATAATAGTATTCATCCCTTCCCCTTCCCATGCCCTCTTTGTGTGTAATAGAATATCCTATTTTTCTTATTCCTTCAAGATTCTCTTGGTGTCCTCTACTATTCACCCCCCTCTTTCCCTCCCACCAATATCATCTTAGAGCATTTAGTATTCCAACCTCTCCCTGTGAATAATTCTTCTAATTATTATAATAGTGAATGCTATAATGGTGAACAGAGTTCACTACAGAGAATTATACATAACATTTCTCCACATAGGAGTTCCAATAATTAGATCTTATTGAAGACCTTAAAGAGGCAAATTTAAAAAATATGAGTTTTCTTACTTTCCCTTCTGTTTCTTATTTACCTTCTGTTTCTCTTGATTTTTGTGGTTGGATATCGAACTTTCCATTTAGTCCTGGTCTTTTCTGTGTAAATGCTTGGAAATTTTCTATCTTGTTAAAAGCCCACACTTTCCCCTGGAAGAATATAGTCAGTTTTGATGGGTACATGATCCTTGGTTATAAACCCAGTTCTCTTGCCTTTCTGAATATCATATTCCAAGGCTTGAGGTCTTTTAGTGTGGAGGCTGCCAGATCCTTGTGATCCTGAGTGGTGCTCCTTGATATCTGAATTGTCTCTTTCTGGCTTCTTGTAAAATTTTTTCTTTTACTTGGAAGCTCTTGAATTTGGCTATTATATTCCTGGGGGTTGTCTTTTCAGGGTCTAGTGTAGAGGGTGATTTATGGATCCTTTCAATGTCTATATTGCCTTCTTGTTGTAGAACTTCAGGGCAATTTTGCTGAATGATTTCTTTTAGTATGGAGTCCAAATTCCTATTGATTTATGCTTTTTCAGGAAGACCAATGATTTTCAGATTGTCTTCTAGATCTGTTTTCTTGATCTGTCAGTTTCTCATTGAGATATTTCATGTTTCCTTCTATTTTATCAGTTTTTTTGACTTTGTTTTATTTGTTCTTGCTGTCTTGATAGATCATTGGCTTCTACTTGCCCAATTCTTGTCTTTAGAGACTGGTTTTCTGCTATAAGCTTTTGATTTTCCTTTTCAGTTTGGTCTGACCTGTTTTCCAGCTGTTTGATGTTGGTCTCCAATTTGCTTATTAATTCTTTTGATTTGGGGGCATCTTTTTTTAATTGCCCCATTCTAGCCTTTAGAGACTGGTTTTCGGCTACAATCATTTGGTTTTCCTTTTCAATCTGGTCATTTCTGATCTTTGATTTACTTGCTTCACTTTCCAATTGTGAAATTCTGCCTTTTAAACTGTTATTTTCTTGCCAGATCTCTTCTGTCTTTCTCATGATCTCAGATATGAACTCTTCAAGACCTTGTGACCTGTTTTCATTGTTTTGGGAAGGTTTGGATATGGTTACTTGTTTGTTCTCCTCTGCTGTTTGCTCTGTTGTCTGGATTGTTTCTGTGTAAAAGTTGTCGAGTGTTAAAGGTTTTTTCTTCTTCATCTTTCTGTTCTGGTTTTCCTGATGATTCTGGCTTGCCATTGTAAGCTGAGTGCCCTCTCAGCTTTATGCTCATGCCCAGGATCTGTCTGCGCTCTTTAGACTCCTGAGATCTCAAGTCTAGTTGTTAAGGGACAAGCCTCCTGGTGGTCTCCTTGCTTGTTCTTCTGCCTGAAGCTCCTTTAACAGTCTCAGGGAGCTGCTTCCACAGTCAAGCACCTCCCTTCACTGGGTCCCCACTCAAGGTCCGCTCCTGCACTCAGAATTAGCCCCTTCATCCACGCCTTATTCCGTGCCTTAATCTGCGCCTTAGCCTACGCTTGTGTCAACCCCTTCACCTGGGCCTGGGCTCAGGTTCTGTGTTCAGAGTCCGTGAGTTCTTTAGCCTCTTAGAGGGGTCTTAAGTCTTGCTGTTCTTAGGAACAAGCCCTGGTGAGCTGCCAATGATTTAATGGGTGCCCCAAACTTGCTCTGACTCTTGTGTGCTGGCTTTGGCACTGTAGGTGGTGTGGCGTGGGGGAGGGGGTTGCTCCGCTCATGTTTTCGTGAGAGCTGTTTCACCCCTTTATAGCATGGAAATGCCCCAATTCCACATACCTTTGATGCTGCGCCCTGTTGTGGGGTTCCTTCTTTCCTCTGCATTTGTTTTTATGTCTTCTTAAGGAATCCTATATGTGTGGGTTAGGAGAGGTCAAGCAGCTTCTTTTTACTCTGCCGCCATCTTAACCTGGAACCCCAATATTTCCATTTTTGACAATAATCATTCAACATTGATCATCATACAATATTACTCCTTAAAAATTTTTATATTAATTTAAAAATATTTTTCCATTTTTCCATATTACATTTTCTTTCCCTCCTCTCTTCCCTCCCCCTCCTGGATCCAATAAGCACTTCCACTGGGTTATACAAATTTTACCACTTATACTTATTTTTATATTATTCATTTTTACACTAGAAAAATCTTTTAAAACCAAAACCCCCAATATAAACAAATGATAAGTCATTTGTTTTTCTTCTCTTTTTCTACACCCACAGTTTTCCTCTCGATGTGGAAAGTGTCCATATGTCCCTTGGGATTGTCTTGTAGGAACAATTGTGGTCCTGGTCAATTGTGACCAATCCAGATGTTATACTTTTAGTCCATTTTCTCATGTTGAAACACTAATATTATATTTCATCACATTCCAAACTGTATTTTTACTGGATTTTACCATATTATGTAACTCCCTCTCTTTAAGAGGAGATAATTGAGCCAGACAAAACCCTGTATTTATGTAGTGAACAAGGAATAAGTAATTTAATTTAAAACAGCAATTCAGGCTAAAGTGTTACCATTGAATTCATATTCTACATACCTAATATTGTTACAGAAGATATGAATACAGGTTAGGATATAATTGTAGTGTAATTTCTGTATTTCTTTTTCCAAGTGAGAGATTCTGTCTTTTAAATTGTTATTTTTCTCTTTGATTTGCTTTAATTTCTTTTTTCCACTTTTCTTCCCATTTTCCTTCTGTATTTCTTACTTTTTTTAACTCCTTTTTGAGTTCCTCAAGAGTTTATGACCAATTTCCATTTTGGGGGTGAAATTTGGATGTATTTGTTTGCCACTCTCTGCTGTTGCTTCTGTACTCTGCTTTTTTTCTCCAAAGAAGTATCCAGTGTCAGAGGCTTTCTCTGTTGCATCTTATTTATTTTGGTACTTGTGGATTGTGGTTCCTGAATGTTAGTGGCCATTACTATCTTAGCTTCTGTCCCTGTATTATCTTCCCTTCCCAGTGTGAAAGGGAATTCTTTGTTCTCTTTATCTATTCTGAGTTTACACTTTTGAAAAGGGAATCCTTTATTCTCTTTGCCTAGTTGGAGTTGACACTTTGGTTAACATTAACTTAAACACCTCTACTTAGTACCTAACTAGACTGAAGACAGGATTAACTCTCCTTTGTCTATGGTTTACACTGAATCAACAAAAGACTGAACACCCTACTTAGTACTAGGTGAGAAGCCAGCAAGAAACTTGGAGAGCTCCACTCTTTTATTTTAACTCAGCCAGAAACTTGTGAATTCTTTTAAGAGTTCACACCATCAGAAACTGTTCAACTAGGAAACTGTGAACATTTTTGATGAGAAATTGATTTTCAGAATGTGAGAAGTCCATCCCACAGACACTGCCCCCCTGAGCATTGCTAGACACTTTGGAAACTGTGATTGGCCCCTGTGAAGAGGGAAGGAGAAAAGAAGTCACAATAAAAGCAAGACCAAACTCCCTCAGAGAAGATGGTCTTTGAGAAGATAGTCTGAAGAGATTCCTTCTGGAGATAGTCTTCTGACTGGAGAGAGTCTTCAAGGGAGCTTCCCTGGAGACTATGGATCATAGGCATGGAGCTTGGCTTCACTTTAGACTCTGACTCCTGGCCTACTTTGTTGGGTGAGTGAAAAGATCTGACTCCTTTCCTAGTTTCTAGAGAGACTAGTTTCCATCTTGGAGGAGACCATGATGGTTACTCACCGTCAGTCCTCCTATTTGAGGACAAGTATAGGTATTTTCTCTAACCTCTTTCACATTTCTCTATTTTATTGTTTCCCCTCTATTTTGTAAATAAATTCCTTACTCGAGATATAATAAATATTGGAGACCACATAATTTCATAAAATTATTGTCCAACCATTAATTTTCACCTTTAAACCAGTCAGAAGTCTGAGGGAGGAGGGCAGGTAGTTCTTGGTGTGGGGAACTTTAAAGAGTTTTGCCCTGAGGCTATTTTTCCAGTCCCTGCTGCCTCTGCTGTTACTAGTCCATTTTGTCCTATCTCTGTGCTTTGCTGCCCAAGTTCTGAGCACTTCAGTCTCGGGTCCCAAGTCTCTCTGCCAAGGCTTTGCACTGTCCTCAGGGGTAAGATTGTGGTGCTCTCAGAAAGCACCCAAGAATTTAGAGATTGTTCCATCCCTCACTCCGACTCTGGAGTGGTAGGTGGTGTGGTTAGCTCTCCTTTGGTAGTTGTAATCTATCCCCTTATAGTGCAGAAATGCCCAAACCCTGCATAACTTCAAGGCCGGGCCCTGTGGAAGAACCCCTTAACTCATTTGATTTTAATTTTTTGTCTTTTTGAGAGGCTTTGTTGTGATCAGTAGTAGGAAGAGTAGTAAAGTTCCTTCTACTCTGCCACAATCTTAGCCCAGAAGTCCCCCATTACCAATTATTCTGAGAAAAACATTCTGAAGTTCTTTCTAGCTCTGACATTTTATAGATTAGGTTTTAAGATTCCATACATCCCTAAGCATTCTATAGTTAATATTCTAATGTTCTTATAATTTCTGACACTCAATAATATCAATTTGAAGGATTCTTTAAGTAGACCATAGTATCATCTGCAAAGAGTGATTGTACTCTGGGGTTCTGGGTTAAGATGGCGGCAGAGTAAGAAGCAACTCTTAACCTCTCCTGACCAAAACACACAAAACTCCTCAAGGGGACATAAAAACAAGTCCAGACGAATGGAGGAACCCCACAACAGGTCACAGTGTGGAAGGTACGTGGAATCGAGGCATTTCCATGCTATAAAGGGGTGAAACAGCTCTCACTAAATCGCGGGCTGAGCAACCACCCCACCCACACCCCCTCCACACACAACACCTGTAGCGCCGAGGCCAGCTAAAAAGAAATAGAGCAAGTTTGGGGCACCCATCGAGTCAATGGCAGCTCCGGGGCCTGTTCCTGAGAGCAGCAAGATTTGCGACCCCAAAAAGCCAAAGAATGCACCTGAAATCTGAGCGCCGGCTTAGGGCGCAGAGTGCGGGAGCAGAGCTCAGGCTCCGAGGAGGCGTGGGTGGAGGCAGACGGGTGTACGACTGTGGAAGCAGTGCCCTGAGACTTGTAAAAAAACCTCCGGCAGAGGATCAAGCAAGGGGGTCCACCAGGGGGCTTGACCGCGGACGGACCCTGAGCGCAAGGATAAACCTGAGAAGCTGCTGGGCTAAAGATGGCTACCCAGTCTCAGGAAGTTCAGAAGAGAAAGATTAACAACAAGAAAAAGAAGTCTCTAACACTCGACAACTTTTACACAGAGAAAATCCAGTCAACCGAGCAAACAGAGGAGGAGAACAAACAAGCATCTGGACCCTCCTCAAATAAGGAAAACTCCTCACAAGCTATGGAAGAGTTCAAAACTGAGATTTTGAGGAAAATGGAAGAGATCTGGCAAGAAAATAACAGTTTAAAAGGTAGAATCTTGCAAGTGGAATGCGAGGCTCAGAAACCAAATGAACTGATAAGCAAATTGAACACAAGAAATGACCAGATTGAAAAGGAATACCAGAAGCTTATAGCTGAAAACCAGAAGATTATGGCCGAAAACCAGAAGATTATGGCCGAAAACCAAAAGATCATAGCCGAAAACCGAAAGATTATAGCTGAAAACCAGTCCCTAAAGGCTAGAATTGAGCAGCTAGAAGCTAATGATCTCTCAAGACAACAAGAACAAATAAAACAAAGTCAAAAGACTGAAAAAATAGAAGGAAACATGAAATATCTCAATGAGAGAGTGACAGACCAAGAAAACTGGTCTAGAAGAGACAATTGGAGAATAATTGGTCTTCCAGAAAAACCAGAAATTAATAGAAACCTGGACTCCATACTAAAAGAAATAATTCAGCAAAATTTCCCTGAAGTCCTACAACAAGAGGGCAATATAGACATTGAAAGGATTCATAGAACACCTGCGGCATTCGATCAAGAAAGGAAAACACCAAGAAACATCATTGCCAAATTCAAGAGTTTCCAAACAAAGGAAAGAATCTTACAAGAAGCCAGAAAGAAACAATTCAAATATCAAGGAGCACCAATCAGGATCACAAAGGATCTGGCAGCTTCCAAGCTAAAAGATCGCAAGGCTTGGAATACGATATTCAGAAAGGCAAGAGAGCTGGGCCTGCAACCACGGATGAACTACCCATCAAAATTGACTATATATTTCCAGGGGAAAGTATGGGCATTCAACAAAATTGAAGAATTCCAGGTATTTGCACAGAAAAGACCAGGGCTAAATGGAAAGTTTGATATCCAACCACAGAAATC
>NW_025344245.1:0-7701 GCF_016433145.1 Gracilinanus agilis
ATGTGTATAAGAGACAGAGAGAGAGAGAGAGAGAGAGAGAGAGAGAGAGAGAGAGAGAGAGAGAGAGAGAACATAGGAAGCAAAACAATGAAGAAATTACTGGATGTTTCTTTTTTCCAACTCTGTCATACTACAAACACACCTACCTTTTTCAGTGAAAACAATGCTGACAAAAATAGAAATGGTGTGGCAAATTCACTCTACCCACTTGGGGGTAGGTAGTATAAGGAGAGCCAGCCCAGTCTCACCTAAGTTTGAGCTCACAGATAAGAGGTGGTGGGCAATGGATGGTTCAGATTCCCTCCCCTCTCACCACTCCCATGGTGCCTCTATTTTAGTGACATGGACACCTGTATCCTATTGACACTCTAAGTGAAAGTCCACCAGGACCTTCTGCTTAAGGTAGAGATGGGCAATTATGGCAGCCATATAGCCCAATTCTAATTAGATACCTCACTAACACTGCCCTGTGGTGGGTGGAAACAGAGCCCATAGCATTCCCTGTAAAATAGTAGAAACTCCCAAATGGAAAGGCACCAGAGTTGTTACTTCTGCAGCTCCTTCTACCCTGGTCTTGGTTTTGCCATCCTCACATGTGCAAAGAAAGTGTCTGCAGCTAGAAAACAGTCCCTCACTTTCCCCACCCTTTGTCCTAGGTACCGAACTAGTCCTGACACAGAAGTTTAAGATTGGTGGTTGTGAGAAAAGCACAAATAGGTTTTTCCCTTTGCCTCTGGGAGATAGGGAAATGCAATGGAAATGATGCTTGTTAAGTTTGGGTCAAATGACATGGATTTAAATCCTATGTGACTGAATAAGCTTTTCTTCACCCAGGTTTCCTCAACTATAAAGGAGCATATGACCTCAAAGATCCCTTCCCATTCTAGATCTATAATTTTAGGATCCTATGATAAGAAATGTATCAGAGTTATTATTTATATTAACTTACATATAATTTTTGACTTCCTCGTTTTCTGATCTGAACGGCTTCACCCTTTCTCAGGCAGACTGGTGGCTCCCTGCTTCAGGAGACTCACCATTCCAATTTGACATTTATCTCATTGTACCCCCAAATTCTCACTCAAATAGTCTGCCAGCCTCAACTTCTTGGGTATCTGGAATTACAAACATATGCTTATGTTCATGTTCCTTTGATACATATTGGCTGTGTGATCCAGGATAAAGCATGTAATCTATCAGTGATCTAGCCAATTACCCCTCTAAGACGATAAATTATAGAAAAGTTACCACCTTGAATTGGTAGCGTTTCCTCACCTAGGAATTCCCCAATACCAATGAAATCATATGTCTAATGCCTATTTATATTCCTATATATAACTTTTACTTGTTTAATTTATTTAATATAATATTATAATCATATAGAATAATTTGTCCATCCATTCCTAAATAACTGGGCATATGTTTTATTTCTAATCTCATATTGTCATAGATCATACTTACAGGGATTATTTTTGTACATATGTGTTTTGCATTTTTTTTCTATCATTAATCTCCTTAGGGTATAAATCCAGCAGTGGAAACTCTGTTTCAAAAAGTATGAACAATTTTGCAGCTTTTCTTGCATGATTCCAAATTATTTTCAAGAATGGTTGGGCAATTCACAGCTAACAGCTTTCATTTCAGAACTCCATCTGCTATCCCATCAGGGCTTATTTGTTTCCAGGTGAAATCCCTCATTATTCTTTATCATCACAACCTACTGAGGTTCTAAAGGGAAGGGGGTTTGGGACAACTCACCAATACAAAGGTGCCAAAAAGAATAGTGAGGTTGCTTACCAGTGTTATTCTAATACCTAAGGGCCCAGGTTAGTTTACCCCTTAATGTGTTTTTCAGGAGTTGTAATATTACAGATTTTCCTGGAAAGTCCATAGCTATCTAAATCACAGAATTACAAAACCACAGAAAAAGGAATTTTAGAAGCCATCTAGTTTAACATGTATTTGAACAAGGGTAACTTTTACATTGGTAGTAATGTAGCCTTTGTGGAAAGGCCTCTAGGAAAGCAGAGCTGTGGTAAGGGTGGTGGAGGAGAGGGAAACCCTCTACCTTCAGAAGCAGCCTAACTCATCTTTAGACGGATCTACTCTAGGAAACTCTTCTTTTAATGAAGTTTAAATCTATCCCTTTGTAATTTCCACCCATTTCTCTTTGTTCTATCCTCCAGATTCAAGTAAATCAACTTCTCATTCTGTCCCTTAGTGTGTTAGCTACCCCCTCTCAGATTCATATCATCAAACTATATCATAATCATGACATCTATGATGCTATCCAAGTCACTGATAAAAATTGTTTTAGAACAGAAGGCCAAGCACGATCCCTGGGGCACTCTACTAGATGATAAATTATGAATAAATCATTAACGACTACTCTTTGAATCTGGCCACTTAATCAATTCTTCATCTAACTAATTGTACTATCATCTAGCCCCATCTTTCCATTTTTCCACAAGAAAAGTAAGAGATTTGTCAAATTCTTTCAGAAAACCTAGGAAGCAAACTATAGCTACAACATTCACTTTTTCTACCAGCCTAGTGACCCTATCAAAAGAGAAAGTAAGATTAGTCTGGTACAACTCATTCTTTTAAAAATAAGTAAGTAACAATTTTGTTTTTGCTTAAATTTTTCTTTATATTCCTCTCTATACCACTCTCCCAGAGTGCCATTGCATATAACAAATATTTTTGTGAAAACAAATGGAGATAGAAGAGAAAAGTCAGTAAAACATTAAAAAAAATTTGAAAAGGCATCCAATGTTTCATTCCAGGGGACCTCCCACTCCATAAAGTAAGCAATTAAGTATATCTCACAACTTTTTGGGGGGCAGCAGGACTCATTCTTTTTAAAATATATATTTTAAATAAAAAAAATTTTCCATGGTTATATAATTCTTGTTGTCTCCCTGCTCTCTGCCTCCACTCTTTCCCAGAGAAATCTTTTAAAACCAAAACTTCAAGTCATATACCCATATAAACAAGTGATAAATCATATGTTTTCTTCTGGATTTCTACTTTCACAGTTTTCTCCAGATGTGGATAGCTTTCTTTCTCATAAACCCCTTGGTATTGTCCTGGATCATTGCATTGCTTTTAGTAACAAAGTCAGTTACATTTGATCATCCCACAATGTTTCAGTTACAGTGTATGATGTTCTCTGCTTCTGCTTATTTCATTCTGCATCAGTTCATGTAGGTCTTTACAGTTCTTATAGAAAACAATCAATTCATCATTCCTTATAACACAATAGTATTCCATCACCATCATATACCACAATTTGTTCAGCCATTCCCCAATCGAGGGGCACCCCCTCATTTTCCAATTTTTTGCCACCACAAAAAGCACAGCTATAAATATTTTTGTACAAACAGAACCTTTCCCATTTTTAAAATCTCTTTGGGATACAAACCTATTACTGGTATTTCTGGATCAAAGGACATGCATTCTTTTAAAACCCTTTGGGCATAATTCCAAATTGCCTTCTAGAATGGTTGGATCAATTTGTAACTCTACCAGTAATGCATTACTTTCCCAATTTTGCCACATCCCTTCCAACATTCATTATTTTCCTTTACTGTCATATTGGCCACTCTGCTAGATATAAGATGCCACCTCAGAGTTGTTTTGATCTGGATTTCTCTAATTAGGAGGTATTTAGAACATTTTTTCATATGCTTATTGATAGTTTTGATTTCTTCATCTGTAAACTGCCTATTCATAGCCCTTGACCATTTATCAATCAGGGAAGGATTTGATTTCTTACAAATTTGACTTAATTCTTTGTATATTTAAGAAATTAGACCTCTGTTAGAGAATTTTGTTATAAAAAATATTTTCCCAGTTTGTTGCTTCCCTTCTAATTTTGGTTGCATTGGTTTTATTTGTACAGCTCCTTTTTGATTTAATATAATCAAAATTATTCATTTTATATCTTATAATATTTTCTATTTCTTGCTTGATCTTAAATTCTTTCCTTCCCCATAGATCTGACAGGTATACTATTCCATGTTCACTTAATTTACTTACAATTATCACTCTTTATCTTTAAATCATAAACCCATTCTGAACTTATCTTGGTATAGGGTGTGAGATACTGATCTAAAACTAATTTTTGCCAAACTGTTTTCCAGTTTTCTCAGCAGGTTTTGTCAAATAGTGAGTGTTGATCTCAAAAGCTGGGATCTTTGGGTTTATCAAACACAAGATTGCTGAGGTTATTTACCCCTAGTCTGATCCACCCTTCTATTTCTTAGCTTGTACCAGATTTTTTTGATGATCACTGCTTTATGGTACAGTTTAAGAACTGGTACTCCTAGGCCAACATCCTTCACATTTTTATTTCATTAGTTCCCTTGATATTCTTGATCTTTTGTTCTTCCAGATGAATTTTATTATTTTTTCTAATTCTCTAAAATAGTTTTTTTGGACGTTTCATAGCTGTGACTCTGAATAAGTAAATTTATTTGGGTAGGATTGTCATTTTTATTATATTAACTCTTCCTGCCCATGAGCAATTAATGTTTTTCCAATTGTTTAGATCTACTTTTTTTAAAAAGCCTTACCTTATGTTTTAGAATCCCACAGGCCAGATGCAGACCCCCTGAAATGTTCTATTGGCTGCACAACATTATTCCTAATCTGACGAATACAATGAGTAGGATATAATACAATGAAACTTTGAAAGAGCTGCCTTAGAAACAGACTGACAGATGAGCATTTCCTTTCCTTTGGCCCCCTCTTTAAAAAGTTTTCCCATCACTGGTGGAGTGATTTTAAATGTAGTTTCTCTTTCTAACTCTTGCTGATGATTTTTGTTGGAAATATATAGGAATGCTGATGATTTATGTGGATTTAATTTACACTGGCTTTTTTTGTTGATTTTCTAGGATTCTCTAAGTATACCATCATACCATCTGCAAACAGTGACAGTTTAATTTCCTCATTGCCTACTTTAATTCCTTCAATTTCTTTTTCTTCTCTAATTGCTACAACTAGCATTTCTAGTTCAATATAACATAATAGTAGTGATAATGGAACATGACTCATTCTTGATGAAGAATATAATAAGAACAACAATAACAACCATCAGTAACAATAGCAGAAAAAGAAGAAGAGGGATGAGGATCAGTATAATATGAACTAAAACAACCTCTGGAAGTTATTACAAAATCCCATACAATATGGATGCTTATCACTCTAAGGAAATTGGAGAAACATTAACTAACTCTTATTTGCCAAAAAATAGAAGAGGGATTATAAACATCTTAGAGCATGTGATAGTTTAAAACTTTTGGAACAAGTAGATACCACCTCATTGAAGCTGGTAACAAGTACACTATTATATTTGTCAAATGTAACCCAAAGTGGTCTACCTCCAATTTGAGCCTATGATATGACGAAGATGCAAGAATGGAATTTGAAAGTTCTCTATAGGCAACTTTCATATGAACCCAATCCATAAAGTGTTCATAAAAAAAGTAATGAACAAATGACAAAGTCACACAAATGTATTTGTAAAATGAGGAGGATTTAAGATGGCAGTTCAGGACCAGGTCATTACCATGAGATATTAATAAAAGGTTATCCTTAAAAAGCTCAAATTTAATGATCAATGTAGATTAGGCAAAGAAACTGTCAAACATATCAGTGGGCTTTAAAAAACTAGCACAGGTTCCGGGTTAAGATGGCGGCAGAGTAAAAAGCAGCTGCCTGACCTCTCCTAACCCATCCATATAGGACTCCTCAAGAAGACATAAAAATTAATCCAGAGGAAAGAAGGGACCCCACAACAGGGTGCAGCATCGAAGGTACGTGGAATCGGGGCATTTCCGTGCTAAAAAAGGGGTGAAACGGCTCTCATGAAAACATGAGCAGAGCAACCCCCTCCCCCACCCCACACCACCTACAACGCCAAAGCCAGCTCACAAGAGTCAGAGCAAGTTTGGGGCACCCATTAAATCATTAGCAGCTCACCAGGGCTTGTTCCTGAGAGCAGCAAGACTTAAGACCAGCCAGGAGGGTAAAGAACTCACGGACTCTTAACACAGACCTTGAGCCCAGGCTCAGGCGAAGGGCCTGACACAGGCGTGGGATAAGGCGTGGACGAAGGGGCTGATTCTGAGTGCAGGACGGACTATGAGTTGGGACCCAGTGCAGAGAGGTGCTTGACTGCGGAAGCAGCTCCCTGAGACTGTTAAAGGAGCTTCAGGCAGAAGAACAAGCAAGGAGACCACCAGGAGGCTTTTCCCAGAACAATTAGACTTGAAACCTCAGGAGCCTAAAGAGCGCAGACAGATCCTGAGAGCGAGTATAAAGCTGAGAGGGCACCCTGCTTACAATAGCAAACCAGAATCATCAGGAAAACCAGAAGAGAAAGATGAAGAAGAAAAAACCTTTAACACTCAACAACTTTTACACAGAAAAAATCCAGACAACAGAGCAAATAGAAGAGGAGAACAAACAAGTAACCATATCCAAACCTTCCCAAAACAATGAAAACGGGTCACAAGGTATTGAAGAGTTCAAATCTGAGATCATGAGAAAGATGGAAGAGATCTGGCAAGAAAATAACAGTTTAAAAGGCAGAATTTCACAATTGGAAAGTGAGGCAAGTAAATCGAAGACCAGAAATGACCAGATTGAAAAGGAAAACCAAAAGATTGTAGCCAAAAACCAGTCTCTAAAGGCTAGACTTGGGCAATTAGAAAAAGATGTCCCCAAATAAAAATAATTGATAAGTAGATTGGAGACCAAAATCAAACAGCTGGAAAACAGGTCAGACCAAACTGAAAAGGGAAATCAAAAGCTTATAGCAGAAAACCAGTCTCTAAAGACAAGAATTGGGCAAGTAGAAGCCAATGATCTATCAAGGCAGCAAGAACAAATAAAACAAAGTCAAAAGACTGATAAAATAGAAGGAAACATGAAATATCTCAATGAGAAACTGACAGATCAAGAAAACAGGTCTAGAAGAGACAATCTGAAAATCATTGGTCTTCCTTAAAAAGCAGAAATTAATAGAAATTTGGACTCCATACTAAAAGAAATTATTCAGCAAAATTGTCCTGAAGTTCTACAACAAGAGGGCAACATAGACATTGAAAGGATCCATAGATCACCCTCTACACTAGACCCTGAAAAGACAACCCCCAGGAATATAATAGCCAAATTCAAGAGCTTCCAAGTAAAAGAAAAAAATTTTACAAGAAACCAGAAAGAGACAATTCAGATATCAAGGAGCACCAATCAGGATTACACAGGATCTGGCAGCCTCCACACTAAAAGACCGCAAAGCTTGGAATATGATATTCAGAAAGGCAAGAGAACTGGGTTTACAACCAAGGATCACGTACCCATCAAAACTGACTATATACTTCCAGGGGAAAGTTTGGGCATTCAACAAGATAGAAAATTTCCAAGCATTTGCACAGAAAAGACCAGGACTAAATGGAAAGTTCAATATCCAACCACAAAAACCAAAGAAACATGAAAAGGTAAATAAGAAACAGAGAAGAATCAAACCAAAAAATAAATAAGAAAGAGGTAAGAGAGGTGAATGAAGTCCTAGAAAAAATAGATTTAATTGATATGTGGAGAAAAATAAATAGGGACAAAAAGGAATACACCTTATTTTCAGCTGCACATGGTACATTCACAAAGATTGACCATGTTATAGGGCATAGAAAC
>NW_025344246.1:0-5547 GCF_016433145.1 Gracilinanus agilis
TATATATACACACACATATATATATGTATATATATAAAATGAACCTCAGGCATTTTCTAGTACCAGTTGGTAGGACCACCTCTTTGGTTCCCACCTTCAGTCACTGTCCATCCACAGGTGGGGTAGGGGCTAAGATTTGCCCACTCACATTGGTTCTAAGCCAACTCTGGCCTAGGTAGAGAGTGTCACCCTCAGAAGCTGGTGGCCCTTCTAAGGTGTTCAAAGCCAAAGCAGAATGGACCTGGTATCAACATCAGAAGATACTAGTCCCAGGTCAACTGCTGCTCAGGCTCTTCCCTTGGCTGAGAGGCCGGGTGGAACTGGGGGCCATCCTGTGGTTTTGTTCTTGCCAGTCTATTCCATGATGGCTCATGAGCCTTAGAACAAGCCCAATCCTGGTCCACTGAATAGTTCCTCAGTCCCAAATATGTTAGACAGCTGTTCTCAGAATATCAGGGCCCAATTCTGCCAGCTGTGCTAGATTGTAAGGAACTTACATGTGCAGTTACATGCATGAGTTTTCCAATTCTTAATTGGATGTCATGTGATGCCACTGTAAACATTCAGTGTGTCCTGAGTCCTTGTGGCAAAAATAATACTATGTTGTGAGGGGAAAAAAAGGTTGATTGGCTTACAGTTACAGTCAGAATGCCTCATGGTTCTCCTGCTCCTCAGAACCTTCCCCCCAGCCTAGTGATTTATGGGGTTAAGCCTTTTATTGCCCAAGGGGATGGTGAGGCTAGATTAATGAAGGGCATAAGAAGGACAGCAAATCGAAGAGGGTCTTATTAATCCCCTTCTAGATGACCTGTCCAAGTATGGGGTCTTAGATTTGGTATCCAGATAGTGGGCTGCCCATCGAACAAACAGGAGACTACGAGGGGCCAAGATGTTGGCAGAGAGAAGCGATCCTAGCTCAGGCAGTATGTGAAGTGCCAAGGAGCTTCAAAGCCAAGTCAAAAAAAATTCTATTAGAAAGTTAACATTGATGGAAATATGTTTTGCATGACTTCGCATACATAATGGATATCATATTGCTGACTTTCTCAGTGGGTGGAGGAGGGGCTGGAGGGAGGGAGAGAATTCGGAACTAAAAAAAGAATGTTTTAAAAAATCAGAAATAAAATTTAAAAAAAGCAAAAAAAAAAAAAGGACTAAAGTTAAACATTGAATGACACACCCCAATTCCAAAGGACTCATGTTGAAACATGCTACCCTCCTCCAGAGAGCAGATGGACTCAGAGTACAGACTGAAGCTATTTTCTTTTTTTTAAATTTTAGAACAAAGCTAATGTAGAAATTTGTTTTGCATGACTGTACACATCTGTAATTGGGTCCATTTTTCTTTTCTTCTCAGTGGGGTGGGGGTGGGAAAGAGAGAATTCGAACCGGACATTTAAAAAACATGGAATTAAAAACAAAACAAAAGAAAGTTACTCTCAACATCAATACACACAACTAAACTTGCTTGGTAATGCTTTATACTAACTTTTTCAGGTCCTCAACTCTGTCTCTCAACAGGCTTCTTTGGCCATTCCTTCTCATTCATTTTCCTTCATATTGTATGATCCCAGCTGGTTTAGACTCTATTCTTCTGGCCTTTTCCACCCTGCCCCTTTCTTAAGGTCTTTCCTGATTTCCTTGTCTTTTCACAGAATCCACATTCTCAAAGGAATCCTGGGATTCATCCTCTGAGACTCAGCTCATGGGGCTAGTGAAATTTCCCCTACCACACTCAAGTGCCCAGAACCTTTCCTGGCCTCCTCAGTGCTAGTTGCACTCCCTCCCCAAACTAGGAAGGAAGGGTATGAAACAAGAATTTTTTTAAACCCCTAACTTCTGTGCAGAAGAGTGATAAGGGCTAGGCAATGGAGGTTAAGTGAATTGTCCACGGTCACACAGGTAGGAAGCATTTGAGGTTAGATTTGAACCCAGGACCTCTCATCTCTGGGTCTGGCTCTCTATCCACTGAGACAACTAGCTGTCCTGAAACAAACCATTTAACCTGTCTCTAACTGAAAGATAGAATGAGATACTATTTGTAAAGCACATTGCAAATCTTAAAGCCTAGCTATATACAGCTATGTAGGCTGGCTATTATTAAGAATAGAATTAAGTCAAAGGGTATGTTTATTTTTATAACCTTAACTGTGAATTATTAGACAACTCCAGAAAAGATTATACAAGCTTGTAATCCACCAGCAATGAACACTGTGCCTGTTTGTCCACAACCCTACCAGCATTGCGTTGCTTTTATTCTTTTTGCCAATTATTATTTTCGGTTTTCTCAAAGTTTTAAGTCTTTATTAGTGAGGCTTGTTTATTAATAATATTAAAATAGAACATATTATTCTATGATATACTACAATATGATGAAATAGAGTAGAAATAACTATAATTTATTAGAATGCTATTTATGGATGAATAATTTATTATAGTGCTATTTATTAATTCATCATTTATCATAATACAATGTAACATGATTATAATGTATTATAATACTGTTGATTAATTAATAATTATAATATATAACTGGCTATAATTTATTATAATACTGTTTATTAATTAATACTTTGCTGTGGCATAATATAATGTAATATAAAGAATTAGAATTCATTCTAATAGTGTTTATCAATACTTTCTCCTTCTTTCTTTGAAAGCTGTCTGTCGGCTAGGTATGGTGCCACACACATCTATAATCCCTGCTACGGAGGGAAGCCCCAGGAGGGCAGAATGTTGGAGTTCTGGAGTTCCGAGGTGCAGGAGGATAAAAAGTGGCCCCACTAAATCTTGAATGACTACGATGAGCCCCTGGACATGAAGGCCCACCAGGCTACCTAGGGAAGGGGCAAATTGAACCAGGTTGGAAAAATGGAGCAGATGAAAGCTGCAGATTGCTCAATAGTGAGGTCAAAGCTGAGTGGGTCACTGAGCTCCCAAACTGGCCTAGAGAAGAGGCATCTTAAAATAAAAAAATCGAAGCTCATATTCTTGGACCATTTTGCTATTGCAGACCGGGAGTTACTGCTGTTACTTTCTTGGGATTCTTTGTGTATTTTAGATGTCAAGTTTTTATCTGGGATATTTGCCAAAAATATTTTCCCAATTTGTTATTTTTCTTCTTTTAATTTAAAAAAAAATTTTTATTGGATTGGACGGAATCTTTTTAAAGCTCTTCCCTCCTGTCTGAGAATCAACCCTAGGGCAGAAGAGCAGTAAGGGTTAGGCAGTGGGGTTTATTTAAGTGACTTACCCAGGGTCACCCAGCTAGGAAGTATCTGAGGTCAAATTTGAACCCAGTTCCTCCTGAGTCCAGGCCTCCACTGTGCTACCTAGAAGTTTTTTTTCTAAATGTAATTCAGCACGTCTGTCTTTTCTCAGTAATTCCTTCTACTTGTTGAAATGAAAGAAAAAAAATCTCTCCTTTCTGCAATTGGGATAAACATTTCAGCCAGTCATTAAACATTTATTAAGCACCCATCACGCCCTGGACATGGTGCTAGGTGCTGGGGATATGGGGCGAAAAGGAAAGAAGCTTCTGCCACCCAGAAGCGTACACTTGCATTCTGCCAGAGGACATCCATCAGGACCCACCAACTCCATACAGAATGGATGGGAAATAAATACAAGCTTAGTTTTCTTTTTTGAGGGAGGGCCAGGAAAGGCCTCATGGGGACTAGATCTTTTGTTCAACCCAATCTGCCATCCCACCATCCTCAGTCCTGAAGAGAGAAAAGGAGCAATTAGAGAGAAGCAGAGACAGACACAGAGACTGAGAGACAAAATGAGACAGAAGCAGAGAGAAAGAGAGGAGGCCAGAGACAGGGGGAGTTCTCACTTATTTGTAATAAGTGTCCCAAGGGTGGCAAATCATACATGCGAATCATATCCACACGCATGTAGACATACTCACACATGCATGTTATATGTGTATACAAACATGTAAAATAGATTAACCAGGTGTGTATACACACATAACTGTGCACACAACATGTGTGCACACACAGACACACATATAAATATACGCACATGCATATGCACAACACACACATATATAACATGTACACACATATACAAATATATATACATACATATACAAGTATGTGTGTGTATGTGTGTATTAAAGCTCAAACAGAAAGAGCCACTATTCCAAATCCAGGGGTCCCTATGGGAGGCAGCTAGATGGCACCATGTTACAAAGAACCTAGAACTCAGGAAGGTCTGAGTTAAAATACGGTCTCAAATACTTACCAGTCGTGTGACCCTGGGCAAGTCACTTCACCATTATCTGCTTCAGTTTCCTCATCTATAAAATGGGGATAATGGCAGCCCCTGACTCCCAGAGTTGTTCTGAGGGTTAAATGAGATGCTAGTTATAAAAGTTTTAGAGGAAGGTCTAAATCAGTGATTCCCAAAGTGGGCGCCACCACCCCCTGGTGGGTGCTGCAGCGATCCAGGGGAGCGGTGATGGCCACAGGTGCATTTGGGGGTGGTGAATAACCGTAAGGGGGCGGTGATAGGATGTGACAGGGGGCGCTAGGTCATATTTTTTCTGGAAAGGGGGCGGCAGGCCAAAAAAGTTTGGGAACCCCTGCTCTAAGTCAATGTTAGGTATTCTTCTTCTGTGGTTTTAAATGTTACCATTCCCCATGGTCAATGGTATTTTTCTTTGTTTGGTTAGCTATTTCACAATGCCATTTTTGTTCAGTTTAGGCCACACAGGGTCTAGGCGATGAGCTTTGGCTTGTGAGTCATCCGGCTCCTGTAGGGCTGCTGGGGCCTCCTTCCCCACAGCCATGCTTTGGTTCATGCTCATAAAGAAAGCATCTCTTGCCTCCATGATGGAAGAGTAAAACCTTTTCTCTCCCTCTCCCACCTTAGGCCCGCCTCCCCCGGGCTCTCCCTGCTGCCATCATTAATCACAGGAGTCAGGGTGGGGGCATTGTGGTTCTGTCCACATCAGCATGGGGAATGAATTTAGAAATGACAGAGAAGAACAATAAGTGACTGAAGAAGAGCCATCCCCTCTCCCCAGCACTGCCAGCACTTCCTAGCTTCTGGGCATTGTCGTTCATAGCCTGCTGTGTCTTCTTCATGGTTCGCCAAGATGGACCCTCTTTCCCTCTTTCTTTCCTAGAGTTCTTAATTCCGAATTCCAGAGCTGCTGCTTCTGTAGCCTCCAAGGTTAGAGTCTGGTCGCCAGAGGTGCTCATGGCACTTGCAGTCCTCTCTGACAGCTCTCATGGCCTGGCGAATTGGGAGGCCAAAGGCTACCCAGCACATTTTTATTTCCGTATTTTTTTCAATTCAAAGAGATCTGATTTCCCCAATTCCACGTAATAATAATTTTTAACAGACGTTTCCCCAAATGAGAAGATCCAAAACGTCTCCGTCCCTCCGTTCCCTCCCCAACTCAGAGAGAGGGTAAGCAATTTGAATACATGAACGATCCTGCAAAACACACTTCCATATTGGTTTAAAAAATCCTTTTTAAAAATTATAATTTTTAATTATTATTAAATTTAATATATCTCATTAATTTTAATT
>NW_025344247.1:0-8885 GCF_016433145.1 Gracilinanus agilis
TGTCCCCTTGAGGAGTTTTGTGTGTTTCGGTCAGGAGAGGTTAAGAGCTGCTTCTTACTCTGCCGCCATCTTAACCCGGAACCCCTCTTTTTATTTTTAAAGGCCTAATGAATTCCCTTCCCCTTCTTCTCCCCTCCCTTTTTTGACCTCCCCACTCCCCTGCTCCCCTTGGTTTATCCCTTCTGACCTTCTCAGTAGGGTTAGATAGAGTTTTATATCCCAATGGATATAACTATTCTTCCCTCTCAGTGTTAATTACACTGAGAGTAAGGTGTAAATATTACCTCTTAATGCTCTCTTCCTCTCCTTCTTATAATAGTATTCATCCCTTCTCCTTCCCATGCCCTCTTTGTGTGTAATAGAATATCCTATTTTCCTTATTCCTTCAAGATTCTCTTGTTGTCTTCTACTAGTCACCTCCCTCTTTCCCTCCCACCCATATCATCTTAGACCATTTAGTATTCCAACCTCTCCCTATGAATAATTCTTCTAATTGTTATAATAGTGATTGCTATAATGGTGAACAGAGTTCACTACAGAGAATTATATATAACATTTCCTCACATAGGAGTACCAATAATTAGATCTTATTGAAGCCCTTAAAGAGGCAAATTTTAAAAATATGAGTTTTCTTACTTCCCCTTCTGTTTCTTATTTACCTTTTCATGTTTCTCTTGATTTTTGTGGTTGGATATCGAACTTTCCATTTAGCCCTGGTCTTTTCTGTGGAAATGGTTGGAAATTTTCTATCTTGTTGAATGCCCAAACTTTCCCCTGGAAGAATATAGTCACTTTTGATGGGTACGTGATCCTTGGTTGTAAACCTAGTTCTCTTGCCTTTCTGAATATCATATTCCAAGCCTTGAGGTCTTTTAGTGTGGAGGCTGCTAGATCCTGTGTGATCATGATTGGTGCTCCTTGATATCTGAATTGTCTCTTTCTAGCTTCTTGTAAAATTTTTTTCTTTTACTTGGAAGCTATTATATTCCTCGGGGTTGTCTTTTCAGTATCTAGTGTAGAGGGTGATCTGTGGATCCTTTCAATGTCTATATTGCCCTCTTGTTGTAGAACTTCAGGGCAATTTTGCTGAATTATTTCTTTTAGTATGGAGTCCAAATTTCTATTAATTTCTGCTTTTTCAGGAAGACCAATGATTTTCAGATTGTCTCTTCTAGACCTGTTTTCTTGTTCTGTCAGTTTCTCATTGAGATATTTCATGTTTCCTTCTATTTTATCTGTCTTTTGACTTTGTTTTATTTGTTCTTGCTGTCTTGATTGATCAGTGGCTTGTACTTGCCCAATTCTTGTCTTTAGAAACTGGTTTTCTGCTATAAGCTTTTGATTTTCCTTTTTAGTTTGGTCTGACCTGTTTTCCAGGTGTTTGATTTTGGTCTCCAATTTGCTTATTAATTCTTTTGATTTGGGGGCATCTTTTTCTAATTGCCCAATTCTAGACTTTAGAGACTGGTTTTCAGCTACAATCTTTTGGTTTTCCTTTTCAATCTGGTCATTTGATTTACTTGCCTCACTTTCCAATTGTGAAATTCTGCCTTTTAAACTGTTATTTTCTTGCCAGATCTATTCCATCTTTCTCATGATCTCAGATCTAAACTCTTCATGACCTTGTGACCCATTTTCATTGTTTTGGGAAGGTTTGGATTGTTTATTCTTCTTTACTGTGTTCTCTGTTGTCCGGATTTTTTCTGTGTAAAAATTGTCAAGTGTTAAAGGTTTTTTCTTCTTCATCTTTCTCTTCTGGTTTTCCTGATGGTTTGCCATTGTAAGCTGAGTTCCCTTTCAGCTTTATGCTCGTGCCTAGGATCTGTTCTCGGCTCTTTAGAGATTCCTGATGTCTCAGGTCTAGTTGTTTTGGGACAAGCCTCCTGGTGGTCTCCTTGCCCGTTCTTCTGCCTGAAGCTCCTTTAACAGTCTCAGGGAGCTGCTTCCGCAGTCAAGCACCCCTCTGCACTGCGTCCCCACTCAAGGTCCGCTCCTGCACTCAGAATCAGCCCCTTAGTCTGCTCCCCAGTCCTCGCTTTAATCCGTGCCTCAGCCCTTGCCTGTGTTAGCCCCTTTGCCTGCGCCTGGGCTCAGGGTCTGGGCTCCGGGTCTGCGCTCAGCCTCCTGGGGAGTCCCAAGTCTTGCTGCTCCCAGGAACAAGTCCTGGTGAGGTGCCAATGACCCAATGTGTGCCCCAAACCTGCTCTGACTCTTCTGCACTGGCTTTGGCGTTGTAGGTGGTGTGGGGTAAGGGAGGGGGTTGCTCCACTCGTGTTTTTGTGGGAGCTGTTTCACCCCTTTATAGCATGGAAATGCCCAGTTTCCACGTACCTCCGATGCTGCGCCCTGTTTTGGGGTCCATTCTTTCCTCTGGATTTCTTTTTATGTCTTCTTGAGGAGTCCTATATGCATGGGTTAGGAGAAGTCAAGCAGCTGCTTTTTACTCTGCTGCCATCTTAACCCGGTGTCTCTGTCTCCTCTTGCTGATGGTTTTAAAGATTTTTGCACAGCAGCTGGACTATTGCAATACTGAACTGGCCTTCTTCAATTTTTCCCACTGCAGTCTATTCTCCATTCTGTCACCAAGGTGATTTTACTCAAATGAAGGTTTGCTTATATCATTCTCCTCTCTGCCCCAACAAATACATCATTTCCAGGAGCTCCCTATTGCCTCTAGCATCAAATACAAGATATGTGTCCTTTTATCCAGTTATAGGACACTAGCATCTGTGGGCATTCTCTGTGGCTGTATCCTATCCCTGGAATGGTCTCTTGCCTTATCTCCAACACTGACCTCTTTTAGGGTCCTTTGGGTCCGAAATAAAATCTCAGCTTCTACAAGAAACTTTCCCCATCCCCTTTTAACTTTAGTGCTTTTTCCTTTGTTAATTATTTCATTTTTATCCAGTGTATATTACCTTGTTTTATATATGTTTGCTTATGATTGCTTCTGGTAGACTGTGTTCCTTGACTCTTTGGCCACTTGTTGCTTTCCTTACTTTATTAGGAACCAGATGTCAGTTTTAGGCATAAAGTCAGTTTGGTTATTTACTGAAGAAGTACTTTGGGCAGCTCACTTGGTGGTAGAGATAGTGCACCAGACCAGTCAGGAAGACTTGGATTCACATTTGTCCTCAGACACTTAATATCTGTGTGACCCTTCACTTAAGCCAGTCGGCTTCCTCAACAATAAAATGAGTTGGAGAAGGAAATGCCCAGCCATTTCAATGTTTTTACCAAGAAAACCCAAATGGGGTCACAAAGTGTCAAATATACAAAGGTTGTAAAACCTCTGAACAACAAAAACTTCAGCATGTAGTCACCAAAAGTTGTATTTGATTTTTTCTTTTTAGGATACTGCTCATTTTGAAGAACTGAAATCCTTAAAGCCAACATGTGCAAAAAGGTTAGTTGGTATTTGTGACCAAAATACATGAATATTTCAAAAAGTACAAATTTTGTATAATATTTTATTACTTAGTTCTACAGAGCATTCCAATATTCCATAATCTTTTGCAATAAAGAAAATAAAGAGGGCCTAGAAGCATGCATCTGCGTAAAAATCATGCAGTCAAGGAGAGGTACCCTTCAGAAATCTGGAATGTTAACTGTATAAGTTCAAACAGGATCTACTATTTTAGAAGGGTTTCCAATACAGAATCAGAAATACTTTTTTCTACCTTTTTTTTGGTGGCTCAGTTTACATAAGTTTTGACTCAGTATGCCTTTTAAGAATATTTTATTTTATTAAAAATATTTTCCATGTTTCCATATTTCATTTTGTTTCCCTCCTTTTTCCCCTCCCCACTCCTTGATCCAATAAGCACTTCCACTGGGTTATACAAATGTTATCTAAGTATACCTTTGATTCCAAGTTCTTTTGCCACAGAAAAAAATGGCCTTTTGTGAAATAAAGCTATGTATAGGATGAATAGGAAATAAGAGAGGGAAGGCAGCTGAATCAAGAGGGACTAAGTAGAAGGCTTTGTACTGAAAATGAGATTTTAGGTGGAATTTGAAGGAAGGTAGAACTTTTGATCTTGGGAAAATAAAGCTAAGACTCTAATGGGAAGGTAGAAAATCCAAAATCTTTTGGATCCTCTATCTTTATGGTGTTCTTAAACTGTTCTAATTTGAATACCACGATTTTTTTACCTAACTGTAAGAATTCACGATTGTAGCAGTGTCCCTTAGTATGCTGGAACAAAACTTTCTATTTTTTTCTGTCCATTTTCATTTATTCAGTGGCTTTCAGAGGCTTGGTTGATGATTGATTCTTTGATTGATGCTCTTAAGGCATCAAGGATAAAATAGTATAATTTTTCTGCCATCTTTACAAATATTTGACCCATAGGTGACTCTTATGTAGTTACATTTTGATGATTTCCCACTATTTTCTGAGATTTTATTTAGTACTATCATACTCAGATTAAATTTATGTTACCTAATCTTTCTTACCTTCCCTTTAGAAATCACTGCTTAGTATTCTCATCCTCATTTTTCCTTTTTTAACCTATTCCTAGGATTACACATCAAATTTGTTTTTAAGGTGATGTGCATTTTGGTTGTTTGCCATAGATTCCCATTATAGGTTTTAAAATTAAATATCAAAGAAGGCTAAATATTAGAAAGTAAAAGTATATATTTTAGGATATTGGTTTCTATGTTGGCTTCACATCCGATGGTTAATGATTACTAATTTTAAATTATAGGTACTGTCATTGTACAATCAGAACCATTCCAGAAACCATATTCAGAAGATAATGATGATTTTCAAAAACCTGAACTTAGCAACAGAAGGAAAATTAAAACTGGATTTCACAAAAAACATGTTGGTGAGCAGTTTAAAGGAAAGTTAAGTACATTTTTTGAAGAAAAAATTAGTCTGCAGAATTTAGAAAATTAGGGTAAATATAAACTATTATATGTGATAATATGGAAAGAACAGCAGAAAACAAATAGAGGAAATATTCTTCCCTTGATTGAGAGGTAGGCATGGAATTTCTATATACTGTCAGATTTGACTCTTAACTTGGATACTTTGATTGGCTGGCTTTTTTTATTCTTTGTTTAAAGGGTTCACTAAATGTTTTGGAGATTGCAGTTGGAAATGAATGCAATGTAAAAGTATAAAAAAATTTTAAATTAAAAATTATTCCTGAAGCATTTATTAAATCCCTATGTTATACAATAGACTTCCTAAAATATGAGTTTTAAATATCTGATTTTAATATTATTCTATACTCTATATTTATTTTTATGAGACTTAAATTTCATTTTATCTTTTAATCATTCTCTAATCATATTCTTAAATTCCTGATGTTTGTCATAAATTTAAACAAATCTTGTAGTTGGAAAGGGCCTTTGTCATCTAATTGAACCTGCTCTCTCAGGTAGGAATTCTCCTTACCTATGTCCTGAAAATTGTTCTTTTTATCTATCACAATTTAAATATTTTTGCAAATGTAGGAAATCACTTTATGGTGAATTCATCTTATTGCAGACATGTTAAAAACATTTTCATTTTATTGTTCCCTTAATAATTTTCAGTATGTTCGATGGTCTCTTCTTTATTCTGTCTTTATTCTCTTTTGTTCACTTTATTTGCTTTTTTCCTTTTTTTAATTCAACAAAACTTAACAGAGTATCTCCATCAGAATTTTTTTCAGATATTCATATTTACATGACCGTCTACTGGTTTCTGACCACATATATGTGATTGATTGTCATATTTTGTCATTTTTACTTTCACAGAACTTTTTCCATATGTATCTATACCTTGTCATTCTAATTTATGCCTTCATTTTCACTTAACTGAACTTCCCCTAAATTTAATTCTTTCCTGCCTCCCTGTATGCTTTTTTGCAACAATAATTTTCTGAAGTGATTAGTCTACTTGTACTTTTCTATTGAATAAACTCTTTATATCTAATCTAGTCTCGAGTAAAAAATATAAACCCATTATTTTAGCTTTTTTAAAATTTGCACAGTTTGTGTCCAACATATTTTCCAAACTTCCTTTAATTCCTTTACTACTGTATATATAGCCTGGTTATATGTTTCCAGTTGTTTGTTTTATTGCTCCAAACACTTCCAATTATGTATTTTAATTTTTTATGTGTTTATGTGTATCTACAAACATACATCCACATTCATGTAATTGATGCACATGTTTTCTTCTCATTTGAACCAATTAAATATATGATTTACTTAAGAAGTAATATAAGTGATATACATAAGTGATATACTTAAGAAAGTAAGTGATATACTTAAGAAAATAAATGATTTAATTTTTATCTTCTCATAGTAATTGTCAAATATAGTACATACGTTAGCTGTCTTCAAGTTTTCGAAAACTGGCCCAGGGAAGAAAGCATACCTACAAGGGTATTTTTATTTCCCCCTGTAATTAATGAATAATAAATACCATTTTGATTACCTTTATATATAGTTCCAGAAAAAAACTGAATGGAAATTATTTAAAATGACTAAGGTTGGAGGATAGGAAAAATTTTGTAATACTATTGTCCAGAAAAAGTAATTGGCTGCCTTGCATGAGTGAGTTCACTGGATAACTTTAAGGAGAGATCAAATGATATGATTTCAGCCATGGATTGAGAAAGATGTGTGATGAGATCTTTTCTTATTGTAAACCTGATAATCCTATGTAATTTTGAGCAGTTTTCCAATAATTTTCCTATGAGCGTGCAATAGTATGTAAATGTATTTTTATAATTATAATTTCTATTGATTAAGCACATAGGACTTTGCAAATATATAGACATAAAAATGTAATTAGAAGTGTTTATAGAAATAAAATATGGTATGGATTTATTTGTTTTCGGGAAAGAGCTACATAGAATTGTGAGTTGCACAACTTGTGGACAACAGATGAACTATTTTCACAAGGATTCACTATATTGACATCCTGCACTTACTGGAGGTTGATTCCACCTACTGCTGATATATAATAATGTAAGATGGCTGAGCTGAGGCAAAGTTCTTCAGGACTTTGTGGAGTGATTTGAAGAAATAGAGGATAACGATCTGGGAAACTTTCCTCAGCTCAATGATGACAAGTGGGTCAACACCATGATGATTTTTACAGATCTCTCTGTTCATATTAATGAACGGAATTTAAAGTTACAAGGTTTTCCAGTAGAACAGTGAGTTGGCTAAGGGGGGTTAGCGGGGTTTGAGGAGAGGAAAAGAACATGAAACGTGTAAATATGGGAAAATATTCAAAATAAAAATAAAAATAAAAATAAAGTTACAAGTTTTTTGGCAAAAGTATTGATGTTATGTTTGGATTCATAAATGCTTTTGAAAGTAAACTTAAAATTATCGAGCTAGATGTAGAAACTAAAACGTATAAGTATTTTCCTCAAGTAACAAAGTATTTTGAGAAGGCAAGTGCAGCTGTACAAAATGAAATGGAACCCTTGCATATAAAGTACCAGCATGTTTTAGACTCATTACTTGAAAGTGATAGATTTAATCAATTTGGAAGCCTAGAACAGACCATGAAAATATTTAAGTATCCTGATGCAGTAGTCTACAGTAGTTTGGAATTAAGTGGTTTTCAATGGGTGTAAATTGATGATTTGGAGATGCAACTTGTAGAATTTCAAGACAGCATCTGAGCTCAGGTGTTTGTCACCTTGAGGTCAAAGCTTGAGAATCTAGAAAGGTGACTCTTGGAGAATCAAGAGGAGTGCCACTACGAACAGGAAATTCGGAGTGCCTGGAACCAATTACCAGACACTTTTAGTACCCTGAAAAATAAATCAGTGGCTTTACTCACAATTTTTCTCTCTACATACTTTTGTGAGACCTTATTTTCAGCATTAAATAATATCAAAACCAACAAAAGAAACAGATTGAAAGATGAAGTTAGTAGCTCTTGCTTGGGCTTGAAATGTACAAAATACCAACCTTCAATTGAAGATTTAGTGGCAAAATGAATTTTCATTAGCCAATGAAATTCAGCAATAAAAAAGTTACTAATGGGCAGTTTAGTTAAAGAATTCCCCCCCTCCCTCACTTATCTTAGTTCTTGGTACCCCCCACACAAGTTAAATAATATCAAGACCAATAAAGGAACCTGAGTGATACACGAACAAAGAAGTTACTAAGCAACTAAGTTAAATAATTATTTTTCAGTTTATTAAATATAGTTATATATTACAATTATACATTTTTGTTATTTAAACTATAAATATCATGAAATTATTTTTTTTCTCAAAGTGACACACCACCCGAGTTATGCTTGGTTTTTTGGCGAATTTTGACACACCAAGTTCAAAAGGTTGCCCATCACTGATCTAGGAAGTGCCTGTGGCTGAATTTGACCCTAGAGATACTTCTGTTTCCCAGGTGTGTAAATGGAATTAGCTCGAGCCCATTCATAGTCAAAAGTCTACCCATCCTAGGCATAGAAATGATATAATCCTCACCTTCCCTAGTGGGGAGGGGAGACAAGTTACCCACACGTGACAATGAGTAGCAAATCTAGAACAAGGAACTGCCCTTTGGGCAGTCCAAATCAATGTAGAGACTGCCATTTGTCCATTTGAATTAGAGGTGGACCCAAAGGAAGTGACGAAGGACACTATCTCTTTAAGTATGTTACTGACTTCCTGTGGAGGCAGTTCCAGCTTCGAACTCGGTGTTGAAGGATCTCCTGAGACCACAGACAGCTTACACTCTGTATTGTCACGTGGGTAAGTTAGGCTGACTTCCTTGGCCTAGCTGGGCCGCTTCCAAACTCTGCCTATCTGGCTGTTGGGCCTTGTGGCTTACAGCTTCATTTATTTAGCCTTTAACCCTCTCTCTCCATCCAGGCCTTTGGCCTGGACTAGCCTTTCCCTTTCTCTTTATTCCTA
>NW_025344248.1:0-3871 GCF_016433145.1 Gracilinanus agilis
ATATATATCTTTTAAGGCTTTATAAACCCTTTCTACTCTCCTCTCCTATAAACCTTCCTCACACTCTTATAAACACTGAGACAATCAACACCCAGGATACAGACTGCAGTGCTGTTATTGGTTGCCTTTCATTCCATCAGCCAATACAGAAATGCCTACTTTGTGCTCAGCACTGTACAATCCTCACGTTAGCAAACTTGCACAAGTGGTAGTGGCATGCTGCATTCCCATCGTATAGTACAGTGTTCATCCTCAAAATCCCATGATATACAAAAACTTCGTAATACAGAATTAGATCTGTTTTTTTTTTAATCTCCAATACAGCGAAGCCCAATAAGTGAACTGCAATATAACAAGGGACAACTGTAATACCTCATTTTATCTTCACAACAATTCTGGGAGGTAGCTCCTATTATCATCCTCATTTTACAATTGGGGAAAGTGTGGTAAACACAGGTCAAATTACTTACCCAACTTCAAACATTCATTCAGTATCTGAAGCCAGATGTGAAAATTGGTCTTCCTGACTCCAGTTTAAGGATAGAGATCCATTACTTCATTTAGCTACTCTGTGTGAGTGTGAGTCTGGGGCTCTATTCCCTGAGCCACCTAGCTCCCTCCTGTGGTTACCCAAATCCTAGTACAAAAAAAACCCAATAAAATACTAAAAATAAAAACAAAACTCAAAAAATTCCTTTAGTAGAAAAATCTTCCTGATTTTATATTGTCTCCCTAAAATGGGCCCTCAACAAATCAGTCAGAGCTCACCTTCCTCTGAACTGCTGACATCCTACTTTGTCAAGATCCTTATGTTCTAATCCTGTACAACAGTTGCTCTGAACTGGGCCTGACTCAAGAATATTCCCTTGGTATATTTGGCTTGCAATTAGAACACAATGAAAAATCTGACAATCATTCAACAATTAACAAAATAACTTGCCCATAGCAGGAATTGGCTATATGATAGAAATAAGCTTTGAGGACATCTCAGATTGTTTCATATGAGCAAAGCAACATTGCCTGAATTATGTGTTGTGAACCACCAGCCAAGCATCAGAGAGGACTTCTAAACCTCTTTTGTGGATGTTATACTCAGGAGACCAGGAAGTAATGTGAAATACTTGGAGTCCGTGCTGCTGGGGAGGCTGAGGCTGAGGGATTGCTTGAGTATTGAGCTGCAGTAGGCTCTGAATGTATGTGTATATGTGTGTGTATCTGTCTGTCTGTGTGTGTGATCCATATGGTAAGCTCCTGGGAGTGGAGGGCCAACAGGTTGTCTGGCAATGTGTAAACTAACACACTAAAAACCAATCATTGAATTTACAATTTTGGTGAGACAGGGACACTTGGAAAGGAGAGACAGACAGACAGAGAAGTGTCATTTCTTATGGCACAATAGTATTCCATTGTAACTATATACCATAACTTGTTCAGCCTATGTGTTTTTAGGAGCATGCTTCTTTTATTTTTTTAAACATTTATTAATATTCATTTTTGACCTGTTTACATGCTTCATACCCCTACTTTCCCCTTCACCCCCCGCTCTCCCCCCACCCATGACTGACGCACATTTCCACTGGTTGTGTCCTTGTTCAGGGCCTATTTCCAAATTGTTGTTAGTTGCATTGGTGTGGTAGTTTCAAGTCTACATCCCCAATCATGTCCACCTCAACCCATGTGTTCAAGCAGTTGTTTTTCTTCTATGTTTCCTCTCCTGCAGATCTTCCTCTGAATGTGGGTAGTGTTCTTTACCATAAATCCCTCAGAATTGTCCTGGGTCATTGTATTGCTGCTGGTACAGAAGTCCATTGCATTCGATTTTACCACAGTATATCAGTCTCTGTGTACAATGTTCTTCTGGCTCTGCTCCTTTCACTCTGCATCAGTTCCTGGAGGTCTTTCCAGTTTACCTGGAACTCCTCCAGTTTATTATTCCTTTTAGCACAATAGTATTCCATCACCAGCATATACCACAATTTGTTCAGCCATTCCCCAATTGAAGGACATACCCTCCTTTTCCAGTTTTTGCCACTACAAAAAGCGCAGCTATAAATATTTTCATACAAGTCTGTTTATCTATGATCTCTTTGGGGTACAAACCCAGCAATGGTATGGCTGGATCAAAGGGCAGGCATTCTTTTATAGCCCTTTGAGCATAGTTCCAAATTGCCAGCCAGAATGGTTGGATCAGTTCACAACTGCACCAGCAATGCATTAATGTCCCAATTTTGCCACATCCCCTCCAGCATTCATTACTCTCCCCTTCTTTCATTTTAGCCAATCTGCTAGGTATGAGGTGGTACCTCAGAGTTGTTTTGATTTGCATTTCTCTAATTATTAGAGATTTAGAACACTTTCTCATGTGCTTATTGATACTTTTGATTTCTTTACCTGAGAATTACCTATTCATGTCTCTTACCCATTTTTCAATTGGGGAGTGGCTTGATTTTTTACACAATTGATTTAACTCCTTGTATATTTGAGTAATTAGACCCCTGTCAGAGTTTTTTGTTATAAAGATTTTTTCCCAATTTGTTGTTTCCATTCTGATTTTGACTACATTGTTTTTGTTTGTACAAAAGCTTTTTAGCTTGATATGATCAAAAACATTTAATTTACATTTTGTAATTTTCTCTAACTCTTGCTTGGTTTTAAAATCTTTCCTTTCCCAGAGATCTGATAGGTATACTATTTTGTGTTCACTTAGCTTATTTATAGGTTCCCTCTTTATATTCATGTCATTCACCCATTCTGAATTTATCTTGGTGTAGGGTGTGAGATGTTGATCTAAACCTAATCTCTCCCATGTTGTTTTCCAAATTTCCCAGCAGTTTTTGTCAAATAGTGGATTCTTGTCCCAAAAGTTGGGCTCTTTGGGTTTATCATACACTGTCTTGCTGACATCATTAACCCCAAGTCTATTCCACTGATCCTCCCTTCTATCTCTTAACCAGTACCATATTGTTTTGATGACTGCTGCTTTATACTATTGTTTAATATCTGGTACTGCTAGGCCCCCTTCCTTCACATTTTTTTTCATTATTTCCCTTGATATTCTTGATCTTTTGTTATTCCAAATGAACTTTGTTATAGTTTTTCCTAATTCAGTAAAGAAGTTTTTTGGTAATTTGATAGATATGGAGCTAAATAGGTAAATTAATTTGGGTAGAATATTCATTTTTATTATGTTAGCTCGTCCTACCCATGAACAATTAATGGCTTTCCAGTTGTTGAGATCCAGTTTTATTTGTTTGGAAAGTGTTTTGTAGTTGTTTTCATATAATTGCTGTGTTGGTTTTGGTAGATAGATTCCCAAGTATTTTATATTGTCTACTGTGATTTTAAATGGTGTTTCTCTTTCTACCTCTTGCTGCTGTGATGTGTTGGAGATATATAGAAATGCTGATGATTTATGTGCATTTATTTTGTATCCTGCCACTTTGCTAAAGTTGTTGATTATTTCTACTAGCTTCTTAGTTGATTCTCTAGGATTTTTTAAGTAGACCATCATATCATCTGCAAAGAGTGATAGCTTAGTCTCCTCATTGCCTATTTTGATACCTTCCATTTCTTTTTCTTCTCTAATTCCTACTGCTAGTGTTTCTAGTACTATGTTGAATAATAGAGGTGATAATGGGCATCCTTGTTTCACTCCTGATCTTATTGGGAAGGCTTCTATTTTATCCCCATTGCATATAATGCTTGTTGATGGTTTTAGGTAGATACTGTTTATTATTTTTAGGAAAGGTCCTTCTATTCCTATACTTTTCAGTGTTTTCAATAGGAATGGATGCTGTATTTTGTCAAAGGCTTTTTCAGCATCGATTGAGATAATCATGTGATTTCTGTTTGTTAGACTATTGATATGGTC
>NW_025344249.1:0-3246 GCF_016433145.1 Gracilinanus agilis
TATATATATATATATATATATATATATATAGGAGGCAAATGCAAGAGGTGATGAAGATCTAAACGAAGGCAACAGCTATGTATGTAAAGAGTCTTGGAGAGGTGGGAAGGATGCTGCAGGTAGAATTGACAAAATGTGGAAATTGTTTAGATATGGAAGAATCAAGGATAACTTTGAGGTTATGAACTTGAGTTACTGGGAGGATTATGATACCTCTCAAAGAAATAAGAAGTCTAGAGGAAAGGTATAAATGGGAAAAGGGAAAGGGAGATAAAGTGTTCCATTTTGGAGATATTCAATTTGAGATGTGGGATATCCAAGTGGAAATAAATGTCTAGCAGAATAAAAATGATAATTGGTATTTGCATCCATAGCAGGGAGGAGAGAGACTCTACAGAATTCCTAATTGAATCCATGGGGAAAGGAATGAGTGAGATAGAGGGAAGGAGGAAGAAAACAGCAGAAGTGCCCTGTCTGAGGAAGGCCTTTAAACAGTGGATGGAAGATGAATGATGATCCAGCGATGAAGATTGAGAAGAAATGGTCAGACAGGTAGAATAAGAGACCCAAGTCAAAGAAGCCAATGGAAAATTACTTCTTAAAGCTAAGCACAATGTCAAACACATGTAGTCCCTGCTACTGGGGTTCTGAAACTGGAGGATCATTTGAGTTTTGGAGTTCTGAGTGGCAGTGGGCTAAGCCAACTCAGTTTCTGAAGTTTGACGCCAATATGACATACCCCTAATATGGAAGGAGGGATAGAGAGATGGATGAATGAGGGGTGGAGGGACAGATGAGGAGAAGGAAGGAAGGAAGGAAGGAAGGAAGGAAGGAAGGAAGGAAGGAAATTGCTTAGAATTTGGCTAAGATCAAGCCAAGGAAAGAAAGGGTTTTCAAAGGTGACAAAACCTGCAGAAAGGTCAATTGAAATAAGGACTAAATAAGTGCCATCAAATAAGTTTTGCATTATGGTACGTGTATAGCCCAGATCAGATTGCTTGCCATCTCTGGGAGGGGGTAAGAAGGGAGGGAGGGAGACAGTTTGGACCATATAACTTCAGAAAACTTGTGTGGAAAATTGTTACTGCATGCAATTGATAAAATATCTTTATTAAACTTAAATAAATGCTATCATATTTAGTCATTAAAAATAGGTGATAATTTTGTAAAGATCCAATTGAGTCTAGTTGTGGGGTCAGAAGCCAATCTGAAAAGGGCTGAGAAATGAGGTGAAGAAATAGAGGCATAAGAAATACCAATGACTCTAGGAATTTGTCTACAAAATGGAGAAGAGCAATAGGATAATAGCATGAGGGATAGAGTAAAATATTTAAGTTTTTTGTATTTAAGGTTAAGGAAGATCTTTTTGTAGACATAGGAAAACCACTAGTAGAAAAGGAAAAATTGAAAATCAGAAGAAGTACAAGAAAGAATGATTAAGGGATCAAGTCTCTGAAGGAGAGGTAGGGAATGGGATCAAAGGCATACATAGAATGCGTGTCCTTGGCTGCTTCTAGACTTGGACTCAGGAAGACCCAAGTTCAAATTTTACCTTAGATACTTACTAGAAATCTGGCACAGGGCAAGTCACTTAACCTCTCTGGGCCTTAATTAATTCATCTATAAAATAAAGAGCCTTTTCTTGGTGCCCCTAAGCTCTCTTCTAGCACTAAATCTGTGATTATATAATTTTTCTCAAAAAGTAGGAACACAAAAAGAGAGAACTGAGGCATGCAATGAGTGTGGGCAGCAATGAGAAGCCTTTGAAAGATGGAGGTAAGGGAAAGAAGACTATAGTTGGCTTTTATTTTCTCAGTACAGTAGGAGGTAAAAAGAGAGAGGGGAGAAAAGGTATTGTAGAGAGCTGAAGGAGAGATTTGGAAGAGTGACTATGAGAAATATGATGGAAATCAATCAGGAAAGAATAAAAAGAGGTCCCAACCAACATTAGCTAACATACATTTGCAGTCAGCATGACTGTGTGACTTTCTCCAGCAAAGTTCAGTAGTACATGAATAGTAATGGAAAAAGGAAGGGTTGGCGTTTATCAAGGCAGGAGCAATGATAGGATAAGGATACAAAAGAATTCAGAGTTATAGTTGATCCAGATAACCAGAGAGTCATGCCTGGAAAGGGGAAAATTAAACCAGAGCAAGGATGTTGGGCTAGAACAGATGTTGATGGAAGGACTGAACATCTCAGTGAAGTCAAGGGATACGTTTAATAGTGGCAAAAGAAGAAAGGAGATGCTGGGATCAATGGTTGTGATTAGAAAGGGGAATTTTAGAGGATCAGAGGTAGCCTAATTATGGGGAAGGGGATCCTCTGTAGGGATGGCTGGGGTGTCATGAAGATGGAAGTCATAGGAATTGAGGAAACTGATGAACTGTGAAGCTATCAGATTTAAGGGAGCATAAACCCAAGCACAAGACACAGAGGGAGGTTAAAAGGAAGACTGTGAGCAAAGTTCTGAATTCCTTGAAAAAAGAGAAATAATGACACTGAGGTCTGTAGATCACTTCACAAGGGTCTGATAAACACAGATACATTAAATTGCAAAAGGAGCAGCTGTTTTTGAGTAATGTTGGTCCAAAAGTGTTAGTGAAGAACAAGGAGTAAGCCTGGCCATCCTATTCCCATGTGTTGGGAGTAGGGTGTGGAGCATGAGAGAAGGAGTCTTGGAGAGAGCAGCCAGGGATGCTGGGATGGGAGAGAGAGAAAGAGCATCCTCACACCGAAGCCAACTCTAGCTACCATATCTTGCTCTGTGTTTTCCATCAGCCACTCTGCTTTTTTCCTCTCCACAGAATGCTCTTTCTTCATTCTGGGCAGCTCCCTCTGCCACCCACTTTTCAGCTCTCTTTTTTGTGTCTCTTCCCCCATTAGAAAATAAGCTCCATGAGGACAGTGACTGTTTCTTTTTCTTATTTGTATCCTTAGTACTTAGTGCAGTGTCTGGCACATAGCAAATGTTTAATAAATGTTTGCTGAACTGTGTTTGTGTGTTTATGTGTATATACACACATATTCTCTTTAGATATAAATGAATATATGTAACATATACATATATACAGACTATATGTATATACACAAATATATGTAAGCACACACACAGCTGAATGTTATTCTCGTACCTATAGTATTCAAATATCTGAAATACAAAGTTGATAACAGTTTGGCTCATAAAATATTAAAATTTATAAAATAAGGGTTTTATTTTTATTTATTTTTTATATAATATATTTT
>NW_025344250.1:0-1361 GCF_016433145.1 Gracilinanus agilis
AAGAAAAGATCACCAGGGCCTGATGGATTCACAAGTGAATTCTATCACACATTCAAAGAACAATTAATCCCAATACAATACAAATTATTTGAAATAATAAGCAAAGAAGGAGTCATAACAGATTCCTTTTATGACACAAATATCGTATTGATTCCAAAGCCAGGCAGATCAAAAACAGAGAAAGAAAACTACAGACAAATCTCCTTAATGAACATAGATCCAAAAATCTTAAATGGAATACTAGCAAAAATACTCAGTTGAGCACAGTAGTATTCCATCACCAGCATATACCATGATTTGTTCAGCCATTCCCCAATTGAAGGACATACCCTCCTTTTCCAGTTTTTGCTACCACAAAAAGTGCAGCTATAAATATTTTCATACAAGTCTGTTTATTTATTATCTCTTTCAGGTACAAATCCAACAATGGTATGGCTGGATCAAAGGGCAGGCATTCTTTTTTTTTTAACCCTTGTACTTCGGTGTATTGTCTCATAGGTGGAAGATTGGTAAGGATGGGCAATGGGGGTCAAGTGACTTAACCAAGGTCACACAGCTGGGAAGTGGCTGAGGCCGGGTTTGAACCTAGGACCTCCTGTCTCTAGGCCTGACTCTCACTCCACTGAGCTACCCAGCTGCCCCCTAGGCATTCTTTTATAGGCCTTTGAGCATAGTTCCAAATTGCCAGCCAGAAGGTTTGGATCAGTTCACAACTCCACCAGCAATGCATTAATGTCCCAATTTTCCCACATCCCCTCCAGCATTCATTACTCTCCCCCTTCTTTCATTTTAGCCAATCTGCTAGGTGTGAGGTGATACCTCAGAGTTGTTTTGATTTGCATTTCTCTAATTATTAGAGATTTAGAACACTTTCTCATGTGCTTATTGATACTTTTGATTTCTTTACCTGAAAATTGCCTATTCATGTCTCTTGCCCATTTATCAATTGGGGAATGGCTTGATTTTTATACAATTGATTTAACTCCTTGTATATCTGAGTAATTAGACCCCTGTCCGAGTTTTTTGTTATAAAGATTTTTTCCCAATTTGTTGTTTCCCTTCTGATTTTGACTACATTGTTTTTGTTTGTACAAAAGATTTTTAGCTTAATATAATCAAAGCCATTTAATTTATATTTTTTAATTTTCTCTAACTCTTGCTTGGTTTTAAAATCTTTCCTTTCCCAGAGATCTGACAGGTATACTATTCTGTGTTCACTTAACTTACTTATAGTTTCCCTCTTTATATTCAAGTCAATCGCCCATTCTGAATTTATCTTGGTGTAGATTGTGGTATATGCTGGTGATGGAATACTACTGTGCTCAAAGGAATAATAAAGTGGAGGAATTCCATGTGAACTG
>NW_025344251.1:0-1512 GCF_016433145.1 Gracilinanus agilis
GCCTTAATTTCCCCTTCATTAGAGGTGAGGTCTCCCTTTTCATCTTTTTTTTTAACATTTATTAATATTCATTTTTAACATATTTACATGATTCATGCTCCTACTTTCCCCTTCACCCCTTGAACACCCCCCCACATAGCCGACGCACATTTCCACTGCTTTTATCATGTGTCATTGATCAAAACCTATTTCCAAATTGTTGATAGTTGCATTGGTGTGGTGGTTTTGAGTCTACAACCCCAATCATGTCCACCTCAACCCATGCATTCAAGCAGTTGTTTTTCTTATATGTTTCCTCTCCTGTAGTCCTTCCTCTGAATGTGGGTAGCGTTCTTTTCCATAAATCCCTCAGAGCTGTCCTGTGTCATTGCTTTCTGCTGGTATAGAAGTCCATTACATTTGATTTTACCATAATATATCAGTCTCTGTGTACAGTGTTCTTATGGCTCTGCTCCTCTCACTCTGCATCAGTTCCTGGAGGTCTTTCCAGTTCACCTGGAACTCCTCCAGTTTATTATTCCTTTGAGCACAATAGTATTCCATCACCAGCATATACCACAATTTGTTCAGCCATTCCCCAATTGAAGGACATACCCTCCTTTTCCAGTTTTTTGCCACCACAAAAAGCGCAGCTATAAATATTTTCATACAAGTCTGTTTATCTATGATCTCTTTGGGGTATAAACCCAACAATGGTATGGCTGGATCAAAGGGCAGGCATTTTTTTATAGCCCTTTGAGCATAGTTCCAAATTGCCATCCAGAATGGTTGGATGAGTTCATAACTCCACCAACAATGCATTAATGTCCCAATTTTGCCACATCCCCTCCAGCATTCATTACTCTCCCCTTCTTTCATTTTAGCCATTCTGCTAGGTGTGAGGTGATACCTCTGAGTTGTTTTGATTTGCATTTCTCTAATTATTAGAGATTTAAAACACTTTCTCATGTGCTTATTGATACTTTTGATTTCTTTACCTGAAAATTGCCTATTCATGTCTCTTGCCCATTTATCAATTGGGGAATGGCTTGATTTTTTTATACAATTGATTTAACTCCTTGTATATTTGAGTAATTAGACTCCTGTCAGAGTTTTTTGTTATAAAGATTTTTTCCCAATTTGTTGTTTCCCTTCTGATTTTGACTACATTGTTTTTGTTTGTACAAAAGCTTTTTAGTTTGATATAATCAAAACCATTTAATTTACATTTTGTAATTTTCTCTAACTCTTGCTTGGTTTTAAAATCTTTCCTTTCCCAGAGATCTGACAAGTATACTATTCTGTGTTCACTTAACTTATTTATAGTTTCCCTCTTTATATTCAAGTCATTCACCTATTCTGAATTTATTTTGGTGTAGGGTGTGAGGTGTTGATCTAAACCTAATCTCTCCCATATTGCTTTCCAAATTTCCCAGAAGTTTTTGTCAAATAGTGGATTCATGTCCCAAAAGTTGGGCTCTTTGGCTTTATCATACACTGTCTTGCTGATGTCATTTACCCCAAGTCTATTCC
>NW_025344252.1:0-2468 GCF_016433145.1 Gracilinanus agilis
TATATATATTAAGGCTTTATAAACCCTTCTGATTGTCTTATAAAACTTTTCCACACTCTCATTAGCTTATATTCATTGAACCAATCAGTGCCCAGGATATAAAACACAGCAGTGTGGTTGGTCACTTTTCATTCCATCAGCCAATAGTGTGCCCCAATAATTGAACCACAATATAGCAAGACAGTACTGTAGATGCAGAAAAACCCTTTAACAAAATGCAATATCGATTCCTGTTGGAAACACTAGAAACCAGGGGAATAAAAGTGCCTTTCCTCAAAATAATTTTATAGAACTAGAAAAAATGAAAAAAATTCATTTGGAAGACCAAAAGGTCAAGAATATCAAGGGAACTAACAAAATTAAAATATGAAGTATGGTGGCCTTGCAGTATCAAAACTATCTTGTACTGGCTAAGAAATAGAAGGGTGGATCAGTCGAATAGACTAGAATTAAATAAATGGCCTCAGCAAGCTATTGTTTGATAAACTCAAAGATTCCAGCTTTTGAAATAATAATTCACTGTTTGGCAAAAACTGTTGGGGAAATTGGAAAACAGTATGGCAAAAATTAGGTTTAGATCAATATCTCACACCCTGTACCAAGATAAGATCAAAATGGGTATAAGATTTAAACATGAAGAGTAATATTATAAAGTAAATTAGGGTAGCATAGAATAGTTTACCTGTCAGATCTATGGAGAAAGGAAGAATTTATGACCAAATAATGATATGTGATATGTGTCTTCAGTCATAGCATTGGAAATATGAAAATAGTTATTGCATGAAAGTAGTGATATAACCTATATCAGACTATTACTGCCTCAGGGTGGGAAGCAAAGGGAAGAGGGAGAGAAACTAAATCACAAAATGTCAGAAAATAATTGTCAAAAATTGTTTCCACATGTATTTGGAAAAAAAATAAAAAGTTGAGTGAAAAAGGAAATTAAAAACAATTATCCTTATAAATTAGATTCAGAGGGTTAACTAGGAATTGAAAGAATAAGTTATCACTTACTGAAAGAGATCTCAAAATTAACACTTCCCAGAATTCTATTGAAAATTCCAGAGAAATTCAAGGAATCCAAGAAAAATACTGTGAGAAAACATTACAAGCACCCAGAAAGATATAATTCAAATATCATGGAGCTGCGGTCAGGGTCACATAAGATTAAACAGCTTCCTTGTTAAAGAAAAAAAAAGGACTTATTATATGATATTCTTTTTTTTAACATTTATTAATATTCATTTTTAACATGGTTACATGATTCATGCTCCTCCTTTCCCCTTCAACCCCCCCACGCCCCCCCTACCCATGGCCAATGCGCATTTCCACTAGTTTTGTCATGTGTCCTTGATCAAGACCAATTTCCAAATTGTTGGTAGTTGCATTGGTGTGGTGGTTTCGAGTCCACACCCTCAATCATGTCCACCCCGACCCATGCGATCAAGCAGTTGTTTTTCTTATATGTTTCCTCTCCTGCAGTCCTTCCTCTGAATGTGGGTAGCATCTTTACCATAAATCCCTCAGAGTTGTCCTGGGTCATTGTATTGCTGCTGGTACAGAGGTCCATTACATTCGATTTTACCACAGAATGTCAGTCTCTGTGTATAGAGTTCTTCTGGCTCTGCTCCTTTCGCTCTGCATCTGTTCCCGGAGGTCTCTCCAGTTCGCCTGGAACTTCTCCAGTTTATTATTCCTTTTAGCACAATAGTATTCCATCACCCGCATATACCACAGTTTGTTCAGCCATTCCCCAATTGAAGGACATACCCTCCTTTTCCAATTTGTTGCCACCACAAAAAGCACAGCTATGAATATTTTCATACAAGTCTGTTTATCTATGATCTCTTTGGGGTACAAACCCAGTAATGGTATGGCTAGATCAAAGGGCAGGCATTCTTTTATAGCCCTTTGAGCGTGATTCCAAATTGCCAGCCAGAATGGCTGGATCAGTTCACAGCTCCACCAGCAATGCATTAATGTCCCAATTTTGCCACATCCCCTCCAGCATTCATTACTCTCCCCTTCTTTCATTTTAGCCAATCTGCTAGGTGTGAGGTGATACCTCAGAGTTGTTTTGATTTGCATTTCTCTAATTATTAGAGATTTGGAACACTTTCTCATGTGTTATTGATACTTTTGATTTCTTTACCTGAAAATTGCCTATTCATGTCTCTTGCCCATTTATCAATTGGGGAATGGCTTGGTGTTTTATACAATTGCTTTAACTCCTTGTATATTTGAGTGATTAGACCCCTGTCAGAGTTTTTCGTTATAAAGATTTTTTCCCAATTTGTTGTTTCCCTTCTGATTTTGACTACATTGTTTTGTTTGTACAGAAACTTTTTAGTTTAATATAATCAAAACCATTTAATTTACATTTTGTAATTTTCTCTAACTCTTGCTTGGTTTTAAAGTCTTTCCTTTCCCAGAGATCTGACAAGTATACTATTCTGTGTTCACTTAAC
>NW_025344253.1:0-17779 GCF_016433145.1 Gracilinanus agilis
GTACTTTTGAAAGAAGAATGCCTTTGCAGCAAAGAGGGCCCAGTTGATATCAAATTTAAGTAAATTTATTTAGGATAGTTGTATGATATTCTCCATGTACGTTCAGCAGTAGGTATGTAGGAAAGAATGTAGTGGATAGTGGGAATGTAAGCAGCCCAAGACATTGCAGAACTTAATTGGCAATATAATTAGAGAAAGGCGTGAAGAGTTTTTCTCTGAATTGGTTCACAAAAGGGTTGAGAAATATCGAATTCCTTCTGTTTTCATCATTTCTATGGAACTTATCTGTTTTGTTTTGTTTTGTTTTTAAATTGCTTCCTTTTTTTCCTTGATTATTTTGTTACTCTGTGCTTTCCGTAACTGCAAAATATTATTGCAACACATTTCGCCAACCATTTTTACTTATTTTCTTCTTTCTTTATTAGTCTTTCCCTTCATTTTGTTCCCTTGAGAATCTTATTTTCATCTAGAAATTCTGCATCAGACTTTGAACCCATTGTCTTCTCTTTTTTGATGAGCAAGTACTATATCAAATCTTCTCTCCATCTTTCCTAGACTCTGTCCGAGTTGTTTTTCACTTACTAGATAACTGGACCTTGACAATTTATCAGTCAACATTAAATTGGATTGTCAGATTTTGATTTCTCATGAAATATATTACACTCTGCAATTTTTGTAATGGCTCTTTGCTGGGTCCACAATTCCATGAGGGAGCAATACAATGGATATTTTATTCCCAGCCCTCTCTATCAGTAAATTAAATGTTTTTAAGTCCTAGCTTTTGCCATATTCCCTATTCCAGGAAGACAATTTTAAAAGACTCTTTTTTTCTGGAATCTAGAATTGTGATGTTCTCTTAATATAAGGAGTATAAATGAGTGGAGTGGGTATATTGAGTCATTGCTAGTAGAAAAGTATTAAGTACTACCACCAATGGAGTCTGGAAATAAGATACTTTTTTGTGAGGCATTTGGGGGACAGCATAATTTAGGTTCTAATAGGAAATTAGAATCTTGACTAGTTCACATGCTACTATTCCAAATGGCTATCTTTATAAGGTATTTATCATATTGTTCTTTGGAAAATGCATTTGACTGATTTTTTAAATATCTAAATTCCCCCCTATTCCTACTACCACACATAGCCATACTTAAGGAGGGGGAGAAAACTTAGAAGAGAAAAATAAACAATTTTTATCAATACATTAAAAAAGCTAACAATATGTAAAGGAGTGGGAATTTTCCTTGTCAGTTGTCAGCAAAATTGACAGATCTGCTGAAGCTAAAAGTTATGGGTATTGAAAGGTAGAGGAGAGGTTCATGGAGAAATAGACCTTTGCCACCTTAGAAATATAATGAGGCAAGCCAGTAACTGTGCTTGCTCAATATCAGCTACATTTATTGCTTTGTTTCTACTCATTCAGCTACACAAAGGAATAAAGATGATAATGCTGAAATAAGCGCCAAACTTCTCATCTGTCAGAAGGTGACAAATAACTTCAGAGTTAGGTCTTTCTGGGAGGACAAGGTAAGGAATTCCTGTCAATGTAAGCTAAGGGTTATTGTCCTAGGGAAGAGCATTGTAGTGTTACAGGTTAAAAAACAAACAAAAACTGAGATAACACTACAGTGATAAAGAACACAGTACCTGCCCTCCAAATCCAGGCAGAAGCTTAAGGTTAAAAAAAAAAAGTTGAGACCAAACAACAAAGAACAAGACATCCATTAGATCTGTAATACCCTGGAAATACTAGAGTGGATGAGCAACCTTTTGGGGCCCAGTCCAGAATAAGCAGGATCTGAAAAATGTAGAATAGTCACTTCTGTTTACACTTTAAACCACTGTAAAAGAATAGGGGGATGGTGTGTATTATTTGGAATTAATCTCATTTTTTTCTCATGTATTTTTCCCCACAATATATATTTTATTTATTTATTTCATTAACTATTTCTTAATTACATATACAATTTTGAGTTAAAATTCTCTCTCCCATCTCTCCTCTGATCCCTCCTTGAGAAAGTATATGAACTAATACATATTTCAATAATACATGTTTTAACAGAAAACATAGACCAAAAAAATAAAAATCCAACAATAAAAGTTAAATAAAAAATTCATTCAGAGCATTTCAATTTTCATCACAAACCCTTCAGAATTATCTTGGAATATTGTATTAATCCAATAGTTAATAGTTAAATCACTTACAGTTAATCATCATACAATATTGCTCTTATTGTGGACAATGTTCTCCTGCTTCTACTTACTTCACTTTCTATTAGTTCATATGTCTTTCCATTTTTTTTCTAAAAGAAACACTGTCATCATATCAGCTCAATGGTAATCCATAAAAATGATATATCACAACTCATTCAGACATTAACCAAATGATGGGCATTCCCTCATTTTCCAATTCATATTGCTAAAAATAAAGCTGCTAAAAATATTTTTTCTGCTACTAAGTAGTGTTGATCAATGGGGAAAGACAGCTATCCAGTATAATTACAAAGGGCTTATAATTTTTTTAAAAATGCTATCTAGCAACAAATAAATGACTGATGAATTCTGAGGGAAAAATGTTGTAAATTTCTCATTTTATTTTCCTTTTTGTGATAAGACTAATATAGAAAATGTTTCATGATTTCACATGTAAAATTAATATAATATTGTTGTTCTTAGTAGTAGGGGATAGACAGGAGAGAGGGATGGAGTTTGGATTCTTTTTTTTCAAAAGGGAATATTAAAATTAAATAAATAATTAAAAAAGAAAAGTTACAACCTTAAGTAATGTGTTCAATGGTGACAAGTGAAATAATAGGTATCCTAAATGTTGGCAATAAAACAGAACTCACTCACAAGTAGGCATGTATAACTCTTGTCCATCCACTAGTGAAATTAAACGTTATTTCCAGTAGCGCTCAGCAACCAGTATTCATCAGGGAAAGAAATGATCATCACTCATGAGTTCCAAATTTTTTCCTTCCTTCCCACACCTCTCCCATTCACTAAGAAAACAAGAAATATGATATCAGTTATACATGTAAAACCATGCAAAATATAAATTCATATTTACCATATTACAAAAAAAGTAAAAAAAATCAAGAATGCAAGAAAATTATATTTCAATTTGCACTCATAGATCATCAGTTATCTTACTGGCAACGGATAGATTTTTTTTTCATCAAAGCCCTTTGGAATTATCTTGGATCATTACATCACTCAGTCTCAGAACATTCAAGTCTTTCACAGGTTATCATATTAAATCACTGTTGTTACTGTGCACAATGATCTCCTAGTTTTTCTTACTTCTCTGTATCAATTCTTACAGGTATTGCCATTTTTTCTGAAACCACCCTTCCTTATTACAGCACAACAGTACTCTATCACAATCATATATCATAATTCATTCAAACATTCCCTCAAATATCAATTCTTTGCCTCTATAAAAAGAAGCTATAAATGTTTTTGTATATATAAGCTATTTTCCTTTTCCTTGGCTATCTTTGGGGTAGAGACCTATACTTACATTGCTAAGTAAAAGGGCATACACAATTTTAGAGCACTTCAGGCATAGTTCCAAATTGTTCTTCATAATGATTGGGCCATTTTAAAACTCCAACAAATGCTTATTAGTGAACCTATTTTCCCTCCTCCACAGAACTTGTTTCTTCTGGTAACTGTGATGTTTTATCCGAGTTGTTTTAATTTGGATTTCTCTAATCAATACTGATCAATACTGAGGGGCAGCTGAGTGGCTCAGTGGATTAAGAGCCAGGCCTAGAGACTGGAGGTCCTAGGTTCAAGTCCGGCCTCAGACACTTCCAGCTGTGTGATCTTGGGCAAGTCACTTGACCCCTACTGCCCACCCTTACCACTCCTGGGCCAAGGAAGGCCCCTAGCCCTGATGAAAAAAGGAGGAGGGTTGGGCGTGGGGCTAGCAACCCCACCCTGTAAAAACTACATCTGCTAAAGAAACTGCAACCTAAAGTAGGGGCAGCTGGGCTAGCTCAGTGGATTGAGAGCCAGGCCTAGAAACGAAAGGTCCTAGGTTCAAGTCCGGGCTCAGACACTTCCCAGCTGGATGACCCTGAGCGACTGTGTGTCCCATTGCCTACTGGTTGTGGCCCTATGCTCCTAGAATGGAGTCCCAGGATAAAAAAAATCAATACTGAATTAGAGCATTTTTCATATAATTAGATAGATTTGATTTCTTCTTCTAAAAACTCTTCAGTTCATTTGACCATTTATCAACAGTTTGATTGCTCTTATTTTTATACATTTTAATCATTTCCCTATATATTTGAACCTATATCAGAAAAACTTGACACCAAAAGATTTCCATTATTTTATTGTCTATCAAAATGTAGTTTCTCTTCTGATGTCTTTAATTAGGTCTACTTTTGTTTTTGCTTTGTCCGAGTTCATAATTACTTCTTTCTTTTTTCCTTCAAATGAAGAATAATAGATTCTGCTATATTTCTTTAATTTAACTCTGCATGACTTTATTTTTTGGTAAATAATCTTTTCTTTTGATTCTGGTTTCTAATCCATTGGGGTATCACTTATTTTTTTTGTGATTGAAATCATCCCACTAGTCTTCACAATTATGGTTATTTTCTTCTATTTATCTTTTTCTCTACTTATTTATCTTGTCCCTCCGCAAAAATCTGCCACCCTTAACCCATCTTCTTTTTTCTCATCACCTCTCCCTTCTTTCTTCTCCTAGTGCATCCTGTTTTTTGACATTTCATTTTTTGAGACCATAACATAATCAGTTCGTACTTATGCATAACCTATGTTCACACAGTTTATACATATGCATAATATGAGGGTAGTAATGGTTCATGCACCTAATATAGCAATACCAGGTCGAAGATGCTAGGAGACCTTCTTCTTGGAAAAGGAAAATATGGTTCATGAGAGGACATTGTGCATTGGTCTACCACATGATTCTTGATTTCTTTGTTTGTTTTCCTACTGACTGTACCGCCAAATTGTTTATATTTGGAAAGTGTCTAGATTAACACCATCATGACTATACTTACAGTTGTATTGAAGGCGAGACTCCTTCACTCATAGCAGGCAATAGAAATCTTTTGGTAAAGGGAGAAATCTTGTGGGAAAGGCCAAAACTTAACATCTATTTCCTGGTGCCACATGACCTAAAGAGTTTACGAAAATACTGGGCCTTTGAGAAGTTTAAGGACTTGATCAATCTCTAACAGCTAGTCTATATTAAAAAAAAAGATTTGGAAGTAGTTAAAACTTTAACAAATAAAACTGCTCCACTAAGTCAGCATTTCTGGATTGAAAGTCACCTCTTTGTCTAATCCTCCCATCCCCTGCCTTTCTCTGTCTCATAGAAGCAAGACATATAGAACATCTACTAATATCTATATGTGCATATGTGTAGGCATGTGTGCATCCATAGATATACACATGTTAATGTGCCACTGTGTGATTAAATAGGAAGTTTGGCAGTTGCTAGTTAATTGTTCTTACTAATCTTTTTATTAATGTAAGATGTCTCTCCCCTTCAATAATGAAAAATGTCAATAATAATATAACAGTGAATTAAAAGATGCTAAGAGGGTTGGTGAAAGCTTTATTATGCTAAAATAAATCCTTATTAGAGGAAAAAATGAAAACAGCCTGCAGTAGAGACTTAAAATATTTTCGACAAGAAATTATCAGATGACATATTAATCTGTAATCTGTCATTTTAAAGTTATATCTTCTAGCTGCCACCTTATCATTATGATTATCATTTTATTCTGTGATGTTTAATTAATAGCCTCATACTTGAATTTTTCAGATTGCTACTAAATTCTGACCCTGCATTCTCATTATCTTTGAATAGCTTCTAGTCTTATAATTAGCTCTTTAGAGAACTTAAATATAATAAAAGCTTTCTTAATCATATTTGATACTTATTGGCAAAATATAATTTTATATTTTCATATTCCCTTTGAAAATACATACCAGAACTCAAAATCATTCAAAATTAATATTATTTTCAATGAGGTAGAAAATTGATTCTCAAAATAGGAGCAACTCACTTTTTAGCTCTCTTTCTGAACAAGGTTCTTAGTATTCTCTCAGAATGTTGACATACCTTAAAACTTTAACTAATAAACTGCTTCTCTAAGTCCACATTTTTGAAATTATTCTTTTTTTTAGCATATTCAACTTTCCCTCATACCCTTCCAAATGAGACAGTAACTCAAATCTAGCCATGTTAGAAATCACGGTCACTTTTCATTTATTAGATTATGTAATAATTGAGTTGTACTTGAAATAAATGATATTAATTCAGGTAGACAATCTTATTTCAAGTAAACATATTTTGGGTTCTGTCTTTGTTTCTAATCAACATTTTCTTATAAATGAAATTAAACTCTCACAAGTTTTTTTTATCTAGAAGAGATACTTTTCTCCCCTTTTTGATTATATTTTCATATTTAATAAAAATTTACACTGATATATGTATTAGTCAAATATTTTGTTTTCTTGTTTATTGGTAACCTGATCTTTTGATTATTTTCTTTATTCTACCATATGGATACGAAGTAAGAACTGTTTTTATTTTATTTTTTCCACACAAAGGAGAGAATTAATTTTCAACATTTGTCTTCATTGTAAGTTATTTTGTTACTCAGAAACCAAATTGACTCTATGTTGACAGGAACGTTTTTATTTCTTCTCCACTTCTTTACCATTACATATATAAATAATCATATAGCATGATCAGACCATTTTTTCCTTATAATCTGTTATTTGTTTACTCATAGTTTAAATTTAGTCTATGAGTAAATCATATTTTGTGGTGTCCTCATTATATTAAGTTCCTCTGACAGGACATGTGAATTTATATTCTTACTTTCTAAGCTGTCTTGATTTCCACCAAATTACTCCACATAAACAGGTATAGGTCTTCAGAGGAGAAATGGTATCACATTGCTGTATTGAAATTTTCAGTATTCTAGAAGTAGTGATTTTAAGGGGAAACATACTTCTCTATATCATGCTTTAGGTATTGTTGCCATTAGTGTGGTTCCATTAATATAAACTGGTAATTATCATAATATTTTTAAATGTTTAGCAAAACTATATATACAACAATAAGACAAAAATAATATTAAGAACAAATTTAGTTTAATACTTAACTTAATGGCCACTGAAGTTCATGTGATTACCTCTTTTTTGATTTTAGGGCACTGATTTTGACAAAAAAATTTTATCAGTTATGTTATGATAATCCTGAGCCTACTCAAAATTTACCAGTTCATTTATTTATTTGTTTGTTTCCTTGATTTTTGGGTTTATGCCTATTTATATATATATATATGTTTGATTTGAATTTTTTTAATTAATTGATTTAGAAGATTTTTCCATGTTTCCATGATTCACATTCTTTCTCTCCCCTCCTCCTACACCCCTCCCATAGCCAATGAGCAGTTCTACTGGATTTTACATGTGTCATTGATCAAGACTTATTTCCATATTATTAATATTTGCACTAGAGTGATCATTTAGAGTCTATGTCCCCATTCATATCCCCATCTACCCATGTGATCAAGCAGTTGTTTTTCTTCTATGTTTCTACTCTGACAGTTCTTTCTCTGGATTTGGATAGCATAGAATTATCCTGGATTATTACATTGCTGCTAGTAGAGAAGTCCATCACATTCGATTGTGCCACAGGATATCCGTCTCTGTGTATAGGGTTCTCCTGGTTCTGCTCCAATTAGTTTTTGGTTTGCCTCTCCATGTATCCTTGCTAATAACTATTTTCATTGCATTATGATCTGATAAGATTGCATTTATTATTTCTACTTTTTTTGCATTTATTTGCCATGTTTCTATGCCCTAGTACATGGTCCATCTTTGTGAATGCTCCATGTACTGCTGAAAAGAAGGTATATTACTTTTTGTCCCTATTTTTTTCTCCATATATCTATTAACTCTATTTTTTCTAGTGTTTCATTCACCTCTCTTATCTCTTTCTTATTTATTTTTTGGTTTGATTTATCTAGATCTGATAGGAGAAGGTCGAGGTCACCCACTAGTATAGTTTTGCTATCTATTTTGTCCTTGACCTCCACTGGCTGTTCCTTTAGAAATTTGGAGGCTATACAGTTTGTTGCATACATGTTGAGTACTGATATTTCTTCATTTTTTATACTGCCTTCTTAAAGGATGTAATTACCTTGCCTATCTCTTTTAACCAGATCTATTTTTTACTTTGGCTCAGATAATTCTTACCTTTGGGAACCTGGGCAAATCATTTACCCTCTTCCTGCTTTACTTTTCCAAACTATGAAATACAAGTAAAGCAGCACTAAACACCATGCGCTATTGTAAGGATTGAAGGAGATAATAGTTGTAAAGTACTTAGCACAGTGCCTAGAGCATAGTAGACACTTTAAGCTAAGATAGGAAATTAAAACCAGCGGTTTAAGATATATAAAATCAATGTCCATGTTGTTCTAAATTAAAACTTTTTGGGTGGAGGCTGCATTTGGGGAGTCATGGAAATCTTTTATTTCATTCATTTATGTCACTCTCCATTAAAACTCAAGACTGCCTAAATAGATGAATACCTACAATTTAGTGTTATGAAGAACTGCCAGGGGGAACTGAGTAGTTGAGTGACTTCTATAGATCATTGCAGATGAAAGATATGCCTTATTCAGCATATTACTCTAGATAATCCCCACTTCTAGAACCTCTATATCTGTCTGTCTCAACTATAGTTTAGTCAAAATACACATTTAAAAAATCATTAAGTAATAAAAGTATAAGGCAAGAAAGAGCATATCAAAAATAGTAATCCATGCCTGAGCAGATAACCATTTATTAGTAAACCTCAAAAGCCCAAATGTTAAAGTAATTGAACATTAGAATAGCAATCAATTATAAAACTATATTATAATTTAGTAAATATGATACATTTACAGTAACTAACTTATTGTATATATAAGGGAACTTTGGCCTAGAGAGGGTTAAGTTATTTACAAAGATAATTAATTATCCAAACAGTTACTATATACCCACTAATTTCTAGGCACTGTATTTGGAACTAGTGACTTGAAGACAGAAAAAAGATAGTTTCTAAACTCAAGGACATTACAGTCTATCAGAGGACATAGAATACATACACCAATAAATATGCATAATGTGCAAACGTGTGCTTATGTCTATATATCTATATCTATATAGATTAATTGCTATATTCTTATATATCTATTACAATATTGAAATTAGTTTAAATATAATTACTGTCATCTGCTTAGAATAGGAATATGCCAACTTTTCCTTTACTGAATTAACTTTCACCTGAAGAAGTCTCAGAAAAAGATAACAGTCATGAATCCTATGAATGGAATTAAGAATATGTCTTTTGCTATTAATCCAGTAGGAATACTTTGAACAAAATGAAAAGATTCTTTTTTACAGTACAGGTCTCCTCAAATTTAGCCTGGAACTTCAAGTATACAATGTGCTGCTTTGCCTCCAATCTTTAGGGAGTCACTGAAGACCACACAATAAACAATTAAAAAAGAAGAAATGATCCATGACCTATCTAGTTTAGAAGTAATTGGAAGGGTTCATGGAGACAGATATCATTTTCTAACACCTTTTTGCTCTCTTTATTTTTCACTGAGGTAAAGCAGCTATAAGCATGAATATTCTTCTGCTTTAAATGGGTCTCTTCTCAGGAAGCTATTAGGCTAATTGGGCCAGGAAAGGTATCAAACCATAATTTAGTCTCATACAATTTACCAGAATCCTTAAGTGCTTATGTCTTTAACTATTTTTTCATGTAAAATGGCACTTCTGGATGAATTTATATCTAGATTTTTACTATATATTGGTTCCAAGGCAGAAGAGTGGTAAGGACCTGGCAGTGGGGGTTAAATGATTTGCACAGGGTCACAGAACTAGAAAGTGTCTGAGGCCAGATTTGAATTTAGGCCCTTCAATCTCTAGGCATGGCTCTTGTGTAAATAGAAATTTGATACACCTGAATTACATTTACCCAGCATCCTTTTAAGTTACTTCCTTACTTGGCATCCTTACATTTGGGAAATACATTTTCTGGAAACACCACCCTTGAGGGCTCTCTGCTCTTACAGCTCTAGATGCTCCCCTGTTTGTTTTGGTCTGGGAAGTTCTTTTTCTCTTTACTGAGGCTATTTTTCATTTGTTTTAAATTATTATTATTATTAATCTTATAAGAAATAATTCTTGGAGTATTGAGATTATTGATTTTTTAATTTTCAAAAAATTATTTTTAAACGCGGGAGGGGGAATGATAGAAAACAAAAGAACAAAACCAATGTTAGGTGCATTAACAAAAAGTCAATTAGGGGCAGTCCCCTTTGGCATGAGCGTACATTCAAAATAAATGCATTTAGCGCCCCCCCCCCCCAGTTCAAATTCAGCACATCCCAATGTTCACTCTGGATTTTTGGTACAGAATGTGGTCTTTGCAGGCATCTTTGTGGCACCTTCTCCAAAAAGCTCACCTTCTGGGAGGTAGTCTCTTGTTCCAAATTAGGGTCAAATTCAAATCAAAGTTCACAACAATAACATAATACCCGCTGAGGAGGATAATAACATACTCTCATTCCACTGAGCCACTCAGCTGACCCCTATATTTAGATATTAAGTTAGAAATTGACCAGAAAGTTCACAATTGCAAGTCTCCATTAACTATATTCCATCTCTATAATTTCAATTTGCTTGTTCGGTGAATTTCTATTGGCTTAGGCTCCACTACTTCCAGTCTTTTAGGATTCTGATTTTCCTGGCTTAAAAGAGGTGGTCTGTTTTGGCCTGAGCCCTGAAACTACTCTTTCCAATACTTTCCTCCAACAGAGTTGTAATCAATAGCTAATTATTAGAAACACATTTTTAATCCTAAGAGGTATTTTGAACCCTAGTTTTTCTTATATTCATTGACCACTGGAGAGGAAGCCAGACATGATACACAGAACTACTATTTTAGAATAGGAAAGAACTGTATTCAAGATCTATCTTGAATACTACTCAATTTGTGACTATGAAACAAATCCTTGAAAATACCTTGCAATGCCACTAAAAAACTCTTTAAGAATATCAGTTGTAGAAATATTACTAGTTGTAATATGTGGAAGGAATTGACTTAAAAGGACTTGTCTCTATAGATAAACAATAACAACACCATAGGTCTGGCAAAGATACAGAAAAATCACAAACGTAAAATTCCAAATTAATTATTAAAATGTAGATTTTCAAGCTAAATTAAATGTGTTCCCTTTTTTGCGAGACTGTAAAAGCAATATACATGGTAGCTATCTATGTTGTCTTACATGATTAACAATGGGTTAAAGGGACTGCAAATGCTATTTTCAACCTCCTTATTGGTTACTAAAGAAAACTCTGAAATTTGTAGTATTGATGGATGTAAAATATAGTACAGCCTGGTTAGCTTGCAACTGGAAAATCATAAATGATTATTACAATTGCAAACATTAATGAGTTCAGAGAGGTTAACCTTGAAGCAATGCCAATGAATCAAGTGATACAAATAATTTGAGACACCTTTTTAAATGAAGCAGTATGTGGTTAAAAAACAAAAGTAGTAAATCTAGGACAAGACATGAACTATGAAGTTTAGGTCCACAACATGGAAACAGAATAACAAAGAAAAAAAAAGGAAATTTTAAACAACAAAGAAAAGTACCTGGACAATTTTACCAGGTTGTTTTTTTTTCTTTATGGATTCAGTGCTAGTCTTTGAGGCAGGGAAGGAACTCATTTCCTATTACTATGGTTTTATGTAGGATGTCTACAATGAAATTTTCTCCTTACCTCTGCCTTTTATCATTCCACTATGTCTTCAGAATTCAGCTCAAGAACTGAATTCTCAGAGGCCTTTTTAAAAAGTGTATTTAGAATATTTTCTATGGTTACATGATTCATGATTTTTCCCACCCCTCTTCCCTAACCCTGTCCAGGAGCTGACAAACAATTCCACTGTGTTATGTATGCACTGTTGTTCAAAATCTATTACCATATTATTCATATTTGTAATATAGTTATACTTTAGCAAATCATCTTTGAACGAAATGATCAATCAAATGTTTTTCTTTCACATTTCTTCTCCCACAGTTCTTTCTCTGGTTGTGGATAGTGTTTTCTCATAAGTTCCACTGGACTGCCCTGAATCATTGCATTGCTGTTAGTAGGAAAGTCTGTCACATTCTATTGTGGCACAATCTATCAGTTTCTGTGTACAATCTTCTCCTGGTTCTGCTCATTTCAATCTGCATCAATTCCTGGAGGTTATTCTTGTTCATATAAAAATTCTCCAGTTCATCATTCTTTCAGCACAATTCCATCATGATTGCTCTGGAGGTTATTCTTGTTCATATAAAAATTCTCCAGTTCATCATTCTTTCAGCACAATTCCATCATGATTGGATACCACAATTTGTTCAGTCATCACCCCAATCTATGGACATCCCTTCTCCCAAATTTTGCCACCACAAAGAGCATGGCTATAAATATTTTCTATAAGTCTTTTTCCTTATTATCTCCTTGGGGTACAAACACAACAATTGTATGGCTGGATCAAAGGGCAGACATTCTTTCAAGGCCCTGCACACAGAATTCCAAATTGCCCTTGAGGAGAAATCAACAAAATTGAAAGTGAAAGAACTATTGAATTAATAAATAAGACTAGAAGCTGGTACTTTGAAAAAATAAATAAAATTGACAAAGTACTGGTCAATCTAATTTAAAAAAGGAAAGAAAAAAAACAAATTGCCAGTATCAAAGATGAAAAGGGAGACCTCACCTCTAATGAAGAGGAAATCAAGGCAATTATTAAAAACTATTTTGCCCAATTATATAGCAATAAATATAGCAATCTAGGTGATATGGATGGATATTTACAAAAATATAAATTGCCTAGATTAATAGCAGAAGAAATAGAATACTTAAACAATCCCATATCAGAAAAAGAAATTGAACAAGCCATCAAAGAATTCCCTAAGAAAAAAATCCCCAGGACCAGATGGATTCACAAGAAAATTCTATCAAACCTTCACAGAGCAACTAATTCCAATACTATACAAACTATTTGACATAATAAGCAAAGAAGGAGTTCTACCAAACTCCTTCTTTGACACAAATATGGTACTGATCCAAAAGCCAGGTAGGTCAAAAACAGAAAAAGAAAACTACAGACCAATCTCACTAATGAACATAGATGCAAAAATCTTAAACAGAATACTAGCAAAAAGACTCCGGCAAGTTATCACAAGGGTTACTCATTATGATCAGGTGGGATTTATACCAGGAATGCAAGGATAGTTGACCATTAGGAAAACCAATTGGAGCTAAATCAATTGTACAAAAAATTAAGACATTCCCAAATTGATAAATGGGCAAAGTACATGAATAAACAATTCTCAGATAAAGAAATCAAAAGTATCAATAAGCACAAGAGAAAGTGTTCTAAATCTCTAATAATGAGAGAAATGCAAATCATAACAACTCTGAGGTATCACCTCACACCTAGCAAATTGGCTAAAATGATAGAAGGGGAGAATAATGAATGTTTTAGGGGATGTGGCAAAATTGGGACATTAATGCAGTGCTGGTGGAGTTGGGAATTGATCCAACCATTGTGGATGGCAATTTGGAACTATGCCCAAAGAGTGCTAGAAGATTGCCTGCCCTTTGATCCAGCCATACCATTGCTGGGTTTATACCCCAAAAAGATCATAGGGAAAATAACATGTAAAAAATATTTATAGCAGTGCTCTTTGTGATAAGAAAAATCTGGAAAATGAGGATATGCCCTTCACTTGGGGAATGGATGAACAAATTGTGGTATCTATTGGTGATGAAATACTATTGTGCTCAAAGGAATAATAAACTGGAGGAATTCCATGTGAACTGGAATCACCTCCAGGAATGATGCAGAGTGAAAGGAGCAGATCCAGGAGAACATTGTACACAGAGACTGATACACTGTGGGACAATTGAACATAACAGACTTCTCTACTAGCAACAATGCAGGGATCCAGAGCAAGGCTGAGGGACTTATGAGAAAGAAAACCAGCCACATTCAGAGGAAGAACTGTAGGAGGAGAAATACAGAAGAAAAACAACTGCTTGAACACATGGGCTGTTATTGGGGATGTTATTGGGGATGTAGACACTAAACTATAACTCTAGTCCAACTATCAATAATATGGAATTAGGTCTTAATCAATGATACATATAAAACCCAGTGGAATTGGGAATTGGCTAAGAAGGAATTTGGGATTGTAAGAAATAAAATTTAGTTATTATAGCTATATATTAAAAATATGTGGCCGCCAGGAATCAACAATTCAGGTTGATTCCGTAATTAAATCAGACCCAAGTCAGCATCGGGTTGAGGAGTTTATTTACACTCAGGAAGGTAAAGTAGGGATAAGGAGGAGAGGGAGGTTAGAAGTCTAAATAAAATGAAGCTGTAAGCCACAGGGCCCAACAGCCAGATAGGCAGAGTTTAGAATTGGCCCAGCTAGGCCAAGGAAGCCAGCCTAACTTACCCACGTGACAATACAGAGTGTAAGCTGTCTGTGGTCTCAGGAGGGGAGAGTGAAAACATGAATCATGGAACCATAGAAAAATTTTTTCTAAAAAATAAATAATGAATCCAGAAAAAAAAGAAATCTAAATGCTATATCATTCAGTGCATAAATGTTTAGTAATGATATTATTTAATTTTTATAGTAGCCTATAGCAAAATGTAATTTCCACCTTCTTTATCTCTTTTCATCAAATTAATTTCTACTTCAGTTTTTTTCTGGTATCATGATTGCTACTCCTGGTTTATTTATTTTAGATGACATATAACAAATTCTGCTCCAGTCTTTGACCTTTAAATTGTGTGTGTCACCCTGACTTAAATGTGCTTATTGTAAACAACATAATAGTAGGATTCTGATTTTTATTCCACTCTGCTATCCATTGGTATTTAGTGTAATGATTACTAACCGTGTACTACCCTTCATCATATTATCCCCTTTAGGTCTTTCATTATGTTTGTCCTCACCAGTATTTTGCTTTTTGTTAACTCCACACTTTACCCTCCCTTTCAATTACCTCCTCCTTCCCTTGTCTTATTCTCCTTCTACTTCTCTATAGGGTAAGATAGAATTCGAAACTTTACTGAGTATACTTGGTTTTCCCTCTCTGAGCCAGTTAATTTGAGAGTAAAATTTAAGTATTGCCTGTCATCACCCTTATCCTCTTCCCTCTATAATTAATTTTCATGCCTCTTTATGGTATATAATTTACCTCATTCTATTTCTCCCTTCCCTTTTCTCCCAGTGCAACCCATTTTTAACCCTTGATTTTTTTACATATTAATCATATGCATACATATCAAAGATATGTATCACTTTATTTATATCATCACAATTACATACATGTCATATCATCTTATATTATCAAATATATCATATCATCATAATCAGCTTAATTCCCCACTCTCTTTCTGGGTAAATTTCTTCTATCTTCTCTACTACTAATAGTAATTTTTGAGAATTACAGGTATCTTCTTTCCATATAGATATATTAAAACTTTTGACCTTAATGAGTCCCTTAAATTTAATTTTTCTTACTTATCTTTACAGGATTCTCTTGTGTCTTGTGTTTGGACTAGGTCTTGTGTAATCCTGATTGTAGCTCTATTGTATTTAAATGGTTGCTTTCTGACTGCCTGAAGAATTTATTTTTCCTTAGGTTGGTGGTGTTTGAATTTAGCTATTACATTCCTGGAAGCTGTCATTTGAAGATTTCTTTCTGGAGGTGATCTGTGAATTCTTCCAATTTCAATTTTATTTTCTTGTTAGAGAATATCTGAGCATTTTAAAAATTTTTTTAATTTTTTAAACCCTTTTTTTCTGCCTTAGAATCAATACTGTGTATTGGTTCCAAGGCAGAATAGTGGTTAAGGGTAGACAATGGGGGTCAAGTGACTTGCCCAGGTTCAAACAGCTTGGAAGTGTCTGAGGCCAGATTTGAACCTAGGACATCCTGTTTCTAGGCCTGCTTCTCACTCCACTGAGCTACCCAGTTGCTCTCTGAGTATTTTTTTTTCATAATTTCTTATAATATGATGTGTAAGGTTTTTTCCTTGATCATGGCTTTCAGGGAGTCCAATAATTCTCAAATTGTCTCTCCTAGATCTATTTTCTAGGTCAATAGTATTTTCAGTAAGATATTTCATGTTTTCCTCTGTCTTTGCATTACTTTGATTCTACTTTATTGTTGCTTGGTTTCTCATGAAATCATTACTTTCTAGATTGTCAATACTGATTTTTAGGCCTGATTTTCCTCTTTCAGGTTTTGGTTCTCTAATTCCAATGGCTTCTCTCTGTTAATTTTTCCATATTTATCCTGTATATAGTTTGTTTGAATACTTGTGTGTTATCTTTCCAATTTTGATGCAAGTTCCTTGAGAACAAAGGCTATAATTTACCTTTCTGTATTCGCAATTCTTACCACAGTGTTGGACACAAAATAGGTGCTTAATGAATGTTTATTGAGTTAAATAAATAAAAAGATTGCCTTACCCTGTATTTTACACATTGAGTTGAGTATATGAAATAGGATTTGAATACGAGTTCTTCTGAATCCAACTTCAGGTCTCTACTTAACTATCTAAATGTTCTAAATCAAAGGGTATCAGTAATGCCTAAATCAAAAATCATCAATATTTTTCAAGAAAGTAATGATGCTGATATTGTTTTTAAATAAAAGTATTATATTTTAAGCTCATCTTTAGCATAATGACCCACTGAAATCATCCTTCACATAATCTCAATAGCCAAAATAAAACTAATAATTCTGCTGCTGATACTACTACTACAACAACTACTATTACTATTACTACTACTACTGAGAAGAAGGAATAATGGAATGAAGGCCAAGGAGATGTGTGACAAAGTGAGAAAAGCAGAATTGACTTGGAAGGCAAGGGACAGAATGGGCAGAAGGAGATTTTGGAATTCTGTGAGAGTGTTCCAGGGCAGTTAACTGATAGCCAGGAGAGGAGGAGGGGAAAGAGCAGTGACACAGTCACAGCAGTTGAACTGAGCTCTTCCTCTTCCAGATCCTAATCTCCTACGTTGGTCCTGGTGTCCTTGAGAAACCTCAGCCAGCAAGTCCTTCACCACAGAGATATCTTTTGTTCCTGAGAAGCCTGAAATAACCATATTTACTACTACTGTCTGCTACCTTATCTCTGTTAACCTAAACCTGAACTTTTAGTGACTTGACCAGTCTTGTTACTAGATTACTCATCCAGCTATCAAATATGAACTTTCATCAAAGACTTTTTGGATGGGCTCAGACTAGGGCACTTAGAGAGAAAGGTGTGGATTTTAGGCAGAGAAGAAAGATACTGTAGCTCCAACTCTTTTGGAGATCAAAGAGACCCTTTGCAGGGTCAGTGGGTTCTGGGACTAGTATAGTTTTCATTATCATAGGGACTTTCCTAGCCCTCCATCCTTACCCTATCCTATTTGTCAACCTGAATATACCTGCTACTTTTACTAAACAAAAGTTAGATTGAGTTCATCAGAGATCCAGGCCTGAGGGTAGACATATTTCCCTCAGGTCAGGGAGAAGTAGCTACAACAAACTGCTACATTACAAGCCTTGTGTAAGGATAACTTTACCTTCTTCTTCTTCTTCTTCTTCTTCTTCTTCTTCTTCTTCTTCTTCT
>NW_025344254.1:0-1878 GCF_016433145.1 Gracilinanus agilis
ACTGAACGAGACGGGACGGGGCCGGGAGGGAAAGCGGGGGCGCTGCGTGTCGACGTGCCGGCGTGCTAGCTACGTGCCTGCGGCGGCCTTGCGCGCGCAGCAGACCCAACGAAGAGGGCGTACGCGCACGGCCTGCGACATACGGGACTGCTGCGTGCGCGCCGGCGCTCCCGCCCCGCCCCTCCCCTCCAGAGACGCTCTGGCCGCGCGCGCCTCATCTCGATGGTAGCGTGAGGCCGGGACGGCTGGAAGAAGTCGGCCAGTGGGGCAAAAGCGTCCCCGAGGGAAACTGAGGCTGCTCAGCCTCTGCGCAGCCACCCCCCCGCAAGATACCCCTTAGGTCCCTCACGTGGGGCCTGCGGAGGGGAAGGGTCGAACTCTCTATATTGGGGGGCGGGGCAGGGGACTAAGTACGAGACCTCAGGCTAACACCTACACCCTGGGGGGAGGGGAGGCGAGGCGGGAGCCTTCGGGTGAACCCACGGCTGTGGGGCCGAGGGGGAGGGGCACCGAGAGGGCCCGGCTGGAGCCCAGAGCGCCTCGAGCGCCTCCTCCTCGAAAGAGGGCCCCTGCACGTGCGGGAGGTGCTCCCCCTGCCACAAAAGGGCATGTGCCGGGGAGACTTCGCCAAGGGCACTCCGGGGCCTTCCTGGTCCTCCCCCGCTGCAGCCGGAGCCCTTCCCGGAAGTCCGTTTGTAAGGCCGCAGCCCCCGGCGCTCGGCCCACACCTTTTTCCCACGAGTTCCCGGGCGCTCCGATGCAAAGTGCGCCAAGGCGGGGAAGGGGCCCGGCTGGCTTCCCATTGGAAGGCTCGCTCCGTCCCGGCCACTGGTCCAGAATCAGCCCTTCTAAGCGCCCACTCCGTGCTGGGCAAGTCCAGGCACATCTCCTGCGACAGATCGCTGCCCCTTGGGCCCAGGCTCGCCTTTGTCCGTGCTGAGGACACTCTCACTTGGACCTTCCGTCAGTGCTAAGGGCTCCTCCCTTTCTCTGCTGCCCTCTGTGGCTGCCTCTGCTTCCTCAACCCCTTCTTCACTCGGGCCAGACCAGCTGCCCGCGTCCTCGTCCCCCCCCAGGCCCATCCCACGCCCTCGGCTTGGTGGCTTTTCAGATTTCTGCAGTCCTCGGAAAACAATGGTGAGCGGGTGAGCGCTCGCCTCTTCAGAGCTCCGAGTTTCGAATTCTCCCCTCCCCCCCCCAGCCCCTGCCGGAGCGGACTGGGCTGGCGCCCTCCTTGGGGCCATCCAACCTTCTTCCAGCCCGCTCTCGCGGTGGGTGAGATCTGAGGCCCCAAAGCGGGGGCTGCACGGACGCCCCACCACCACCACCCCCGCTTCGGGGGATCTTCCTCGCGAGTCTCCGGGCCGGCCCCGGATCCCGGCCCGGCCGTGGCCAATGGCCTTTTCTCCCCTCCCCCCCGGCCTCTTGACCGCCCCTCAGACGGCTCCCGGTCGGTCCGGGCCCCTCTTCTCTCCTCCCTCCCAGGGGATGCCCTCAGGCCCTGGATCTCTCTCTGCTGCCCGCCTCCCCCTAGACTCTCCCCGCGGCGGGCTGGGCCCGCTCCTCTCTTCTCTCCTCCGCGCCCCGCCCCGCCCCTATCTGGTCACTTGCCCGGCCCAGAGGCCCCAAGGTCACCCGAGGCCCTGGGCCGGGCTGGACACTCCGCTGGCCAGCGGGCCCGAGCAGAAACTAGGGCAAGAGCCGGGGACTGGAACCCAGCTGGGCCCCCGGGGGCACGGGGCGCCGACCCTCCCCCGCTGGGAACCTGGCCGGGCGCGCGCTCCCGCGGGCTCGTTCCCGCCGCCCGGGGCGGCGCACGCACGTGCACGCAGGGCCCAGAACCCGGGAGAGGAAGAGGAGGAGGAGGAAGGGTCAGAT
>NW_025344255.1:0-6332 GCF_016433145.1 Gracilinanus agilis
GAGCCTAGGAAAGTCACTGAACTCCAAATGCCTTTTACTGCTTTTCTGTCCTGGTAGCAATACATAGTTTGATCATAAGATAGAAGCAAGAGTTTTTTTTAATGAAGAAACAAACATAGAAAACAATGATCCATAAGAATATTAAATCGTGTACTGTTAGGAGCCAAGACTATAAAATAAAAATAGTAACCCTTCTAGAACGATATGGATTATGAGCCCCGCATGGGCGGAGGCATAGCTGCAAAACGTCCTCCAGACTTTCCACATAACTGCGTGTTCTTTTTCCATGTTCCTGCTTCGTAACTATTTGTTCCTTTCTCCTTTCATCCCGACCGTCAACCCCCTCACCCTGAACATATATATTCTTGTCCTTTACCAGCAATAAACGGGCCATGTTCCATTAGACTTCCTTGTCTTCTTGCGTGCATGGTTCCCCTCCCTCCCCCTATGGTCTCTCAGGTGGCTGTTTCCCGAACACCCCATAGTTGGATCCGGCTGGTTCCGGATGATTGGCGCCCAACGTGTGGGGCTCGGAGAAAACAGCTTACCAGACAACTGAGGAACACATTTCGCGGCCGCGAACTAACGTAACGGGTAGAGGTTGACCGGACAACCTTGAGGCAGGGTAAGTTGTCCCATCACCATAGGCATTCAACAGAGAGGTGTCGGATCTGGGTAATGTGTGTGTGTGTGTATGTGGGAGGAAAGAGATTCTGTGTGGAGATAGTCTGCCATTTGCATACTGTGTAGTAGGGTGCTTGCCTGAAGGCAAGATCCTGACGGGGGATTATACCGTCCACCTAAGCACAAGCAACGGCAAGAACGTGGGGAAGTGCAAGTGTGTGAATGATGGGTAAGACACTCTCGAAGGAAGCGTTATTTGTTAAGGAGTTAAAAAGTAGTTTCAGGGAGAGAGGTAATAGAATTAAGGGGAAAAAAAAATCTATTCCGGTTCTTTTGCTTTATAGAAACTAGTCTCGTACCTCCTCAGCTGGCTGAGGACGCTATCTTGGAATCTAAAATTAAAACTGAAGAAATGAGCTCAATTGAGGAACAGAGTTCGCCCTTTAAAAAGAATGAGTGCCCCTTGTCTCTTTTAGATGAACTTATCAAAAACCCCTCTATCGAGGAACCCCTAGTCCCCACAAAAACAAAGCCACACCTTTATCCAGTTCTATATACAGACCCTCCTCAAGAAAGCACACTTAATCCTGCCTACCAAAAAGAATTGAAGGAGGAGGCAGCCCGTTACCATAACAATGGCCCCCTCGGGCAAAATTAAGCATTAGGGCACTGGGCCCTTCTTAGAAGAACACCAGGAAAAGCATATTTTTCTCTAGGACTAAACAGCAAATTTAAAAGTGACCAGAAATTTTCCTCTCTGCCCCCCTTTTTAGAAGCGGCTGGCTACTTTGCCTCAGCTAGAAAAACCAGTTTTGTCATAGTTTTTTTTTTTCTTTCTCCCCTGGAAGGAGTCCAATCGGTAAAAGCTACAGACAATGTAAAAAGTTTTAACAATTTTCACTTAGCTAAACCAGTCTTTCCAGTAATGTGGCATACCTGGAATTATTCAGGCAGGTATCAGAATCCCACTTCATAAAAAAAAAATGAAAAAGCAAAAGTGTATTTATTTTAGGATACTTATTGAAGCATGAAGAAAGGTAATTAAGAAACAAAATTCATTATATGTCAGCTAGCTCCTTGTTAAGAATTAACCCTTTTTTGACTCATTCTTTTTCGCAGAATTTTAGTCATGGAGATATGAATCGTAACAATTGATCTTTTGCTAGGATGAAAAGAAAAAATCTAGCTTATATAATTTATGTTTTATATTTGTCAGAGTGTGTGCGATATGCCCGGGAAATCTGTCCTTGATCAGTCTGTGTGTTATATGTTGTTTGTCCGTGATCACAATGGGAGGGTTACAGGTTGGAAAAAATAAATCTCTCTCTCTTCTTCATTCATTCCGGAGGAATGGAGAAGACAGACAGAAGTGTTAGGGAAATTCAGAAAATAACATTGTAATTTCTGAATGTCTCAAACTCTAAGATAATTTAATTGGTTAAAAGAAATCTTATTCTCTGCTCTTATTAAGGCAAGAGTTAAACAAACTAATCTGTCAAACATTTCTCCTTCCATTTCTCACTGGCCATGAGAAAGGGAACATAGAAATCAAAAGACAGAAAAAGGGACAAATTTGATCCCATCACCAAATTTTATCAACAGGTTAAGTACTGAGATATATATCTAATGAAAATTACAAAAGATTCTAAAAATGCAATCTAAGAAAAATTTATTCAGAGAGGAAGCAATGATTCTTAGTTGTGTACAGAAGTACAGAAGTGCAGTTGAACTTTCTTAGCTAGCAAAATAATAAATAAAAACCATCAGTCTTGCTCAGTGCTTAACCAAGAGTGAAAAAGCTTCTTTAAACAACCATGAATTCAACCTAACATTAATTAAACTGATGTTAGTGAAAAATTTAACTTAAAGATTATTTGAACAATGCAATTGGCTTATATTTCAAAATTAGATCCCTTTAGACAGAGACTGGTCCATGAGAAAATTATTTGTTGAGAGCGAATCATCCACGCCACCCCAGTTCAGCAGGAAGTAGCTATGAGAAGCTAAAAATCGTCGCCCATTCTCCCCCAAACTCATGGACCTTTCTCCACCCATTAGAGTATATATTTGCTAAGGAACTGAATAGGTACTGATGGTATTGTGTAAATTCATTGACTACTAGTTAAAAATGGAATTTCTGTTAAATTTAAGAATGCACAAAACTTATATTGAAAAGCTAACTATTAGGATTTGCACTGTAGGAATGATCAGACTTATCAAAAATGCTTATTGAACTGAATTTAGGGAAACATATGAACATGTAAAATTGTTACTCTAAGATCTGTACCATCATATTAAGTAATAGGTAAAAATATAATTAACATTAGGGTTTCAAAATTTGGTAATTCAAAAATAATATTTTTGCATTAGGAATCTAGTATATTATGAATATAAAAAATTTGGACAGCATTGTAATTTATTAGGATATAAAATTATTTTAAAAGCATGTGCAATGTATGAGAAGAAATTCACGACCTAAGGAATAACATGCAATTTGTTTAAAGAAAAAATATTATTATGGGTAAGAACAAACAGGTAGAATAGCTTCATGTGAACAGACTCAGAGAGGTACAGTGACCAATCAAGCGTGACTTGCCAGTTTAGCTCTGTAAAGTGAAAAAATGAACAGGAAGCTAATAGCAACTTTATAACATCAATAATGATTGTGCAAAAATTCAGGTTTCCCTAATTCACCACAATTGGAGCATAAATTTAAAATAAAAGGGAAACTGCAGATATTATAGAGAATAAAAGACAGTTAATACAAAGGAAATATGGTTTGGAAATTTATAAAAAGCAAATAACATATATTGTGACAACTTAAAACTAAGCCGTAAGACAAAAGGGTTCAGCAAAATTGTCATTGATATTAAGGATTGCTTTTTCTCAATTCCTCTTGATCCCTCTGACAGCCCTTGCTTTGCATTCTCCATTCCCATAGTCAATCACATAGGGCCTAACCCTCGATTTCAGTGGCGTGTATTTTCATAGGGAATGGCGAATATCCTACACTATGTCAAAAATTTGTTGCTCAATCTATTGACCCCATTGGGACTCATTATCCCTTAGCCTATCTCATTCATTACATGGATGATCTCCTCATTGCTGCCCCTTCCCCCTCATTGGCACAGACTATCCTTAGCGCGCTCCGAGCCCGTGGCTTTAGCATTGCCCCAGACAAAATTCAAACTCAATACCCCTTCACCTTTTTAGGATTTCGACTTGAACCCGACCGGCTGTTTTCTAATAAAGTTGAGCTTAAACGCTCTTCTCTTAAGACTCTCAATGACTTTCAGAAGCTTCTAGGGGATATTAATTGGCTACGTCCCTACCTGCAACTTTCCAAGGCAGACCTCCGTCCTCTGGAGGATATCCTGCGAGGGGATGCTGATCCTTCCTCACCTCGTTTTTTGACCCCGGCAGGTGAAGTTTCTCTCAAAAAGGTAGAACAGGCTATAGCCACCCAGAATATTGGATACTTCTCTTTATTTTTTCCACTGAATTTTCTCCCACTGGACTTCTATGGCAAGATCCTTCTCCCCTCATTTGGATACATCTCCCTATGTATAATCGGAAAATTCTTGCCTCTTACCCTGATTTGATTGCTCGTATAGCTATGATAGGCATTCGCCTTTCCACACACCATTTTGGCCGTCCCCCTGACCACATAGTATCCCCTTACAACAGAGAATAGCTTGACTGGCTTAAATCTTAGAATGATAATTGGGTTACACTCATTTCCACGTTTCAGGGCATATTAGACAATCACATGCCCAGTAACAAATTGCTATAGTTTTTCAATCTTACTCCCTTCATACTTACACGCCATACCCGATTTTCCCCCATTTCAGGGGCACCCACAATTTTTGTGGATGGTTCCAAAACTGGCCTTGCTGCCATAGTCATGAACAATCACCCTCGTTCTATCCAAATTCCCTATGAGTCTGCGCAGCTGGTGGAACTTTATGCTGCTTTAACAGTTTTTCATTTTCTGCCTGATACTCCATTCAATCTTTACTCGGATAGCAGGTATGTGGTACAATCCCTACTCCGACTCGAAATTGTTCCTGCGGTTCAGCCAACAACCGCTACCTTTTCTCTTTTTTTTTTCAACTCCAGCAGGCCATTCGATCACGGTCCTGCCCCTTTTTTTGTGGGCCACATACGAGCCCACTCCAGCCTCCCAGGCCCCTTATCTTTTGGGAACGATCTCGCAGATCAACACACTCGCTTAATTGCCTCAGCATCTACATCCACCCCTTTTACTGCCCTCTCGCCTGATCCTGTTTCCCTTGCTATAGAGGCACACAGGCTTCACCACCTTAACTCTCAATCCCTTCGCCTGGCCTACAAAATTTCCAGGGAACAGGCCAGGTCAATTGTGAAAAATTGTAAGAATTGTGTTACTCTCTTGCCTGAACCCCATTTGGGGATTAACCCCCGTGGCCTTCTTCCCGGCCATCTGTGGCAAATGGACGTCACCCACGTCCCCTCTTTTGCTAAACTCAAGTATGTTCATGTTTCCATTGATACTTCATCAAATTTGGCCACAGTCCTTTGGCGTGACCCACTCACTGGCCTCTGATGCGGCCCTGACCCTGTCCTTACTTGGGGAAAAGGTTCCGCCTGCATCTTTGATAAAACAGCGAATAATGCCCGCTGGGTCCCGTCTAGGCTGATCAAAACCTTTACCCCTGACACTAATCTTGATGGCCCAGGGCTTACCCCTGAGAAGCCTTCTTTTCTTTCCGCAGGAGGATGACCTCTCCTTGGAATTGCCTCCTCTACATCTTCCAGTTATTCCTTGCCTGCCACAGTCGGAGCCCTCACTTCCCTGCCAGACAAACCTGGGAAATCATTAACCCGATCAACCAAAGAATTCTTTCGCGGGTCACTTCACAGAGCATGCCTCCTCTCACTTGGTTCCCCGAGTTTTATTGACTTTTGTCAGCTAGGAAACCCTTCTTCCTCCTCGCTTTACTACTGTTCACCTGCCACTCCACCTCCGTCTGGGACGAAAATGATACCTACATTCCCCATCTACGGTTGTCCAGGATTCTCCCAACCTGACTTTTGCGGTGGTCTTTCTGAAGGATTCTGTGCCATCTGGGGGTGTGAGACTATCGGTACTGTACATTGGGTCCCAAAAAATCGGGATCTTATCCAAATTACTAGCGGACTTCGACCGCCTTCTTGTATTCTGAATAATCCCCCTAAGATCCCTAATTGTAATCCCCTTAACATCTCGTTTACCAGCACCGGGAAATTGGATTCCCGATGGACCGATGGCCTCACCTGGGGATTGCGCCTTTATAAGATAGGCCCAGATGATTTTGTTCTTATGACTATCTGCCTCCGAATCAAAACCATCACAGTTTCGGTTGGCCCTAATATTATTTTCACTGAGCGACAACCCCCATTTCCCCCCCTTCCGCCAGTACGGTTCCCTTCTGTCACCCACATTCCCCTTGATAACTCCAGACCCCATTTAATTTCTGCCAAGTCTAGACCTCACCTGATCCCAAACCCAATCCCTTACTTCCCTCTTGCTTCTACTTCTCAGCGTCTCCTTAACCTTATCTTCGATACATATACGGCCCTAAATTTTTCTCAACCTGATAAGACTAGAGACTGTTGGTTATACCTCCCTCCTGCCCCTCCTTACTATGAAGCTTTTGCTTTAAACCTCAATCCTGAATACTATATCC
>NW_025344256.1:0-1251 GCF_016433145.1 Gracilinanus agilis
CATATATATATATATATATGACTTTCTCGATTGGGAAGAGGGACATTGGAAGAGTCACTGACTCATAGGAGGAAAAAAAGAAACTAAAAAATAAAAAGTAGTTTAGTATTTTTAGTTTTTAAAATAAATTTTATATTTCCTATTCATTCAAGTTTTAAAACTGAAAAAATTTTAAAATCTTAAATATTTCAGTTCTCTATTCTGGCCAATCACTACAGTCAGAGGAGGAAGAAAAAGAGGAAAAGGTCTGAAGACAACTTCATGACAAGAGTCAGTCTATCCCATCTACCTACTCTAGCTGAAAGCTGAACTTTTCACCAGACTAAGTAATGATCAAGAAATCCAAGGAGAAACTACACCTTGGAACTACACAAATGGTCACTCAGAAGCCATGGTCAGACAGAAGCCCAAGGGGAACAAGAAAGTTCCCCTGGTACCTTTGGTGCAGGGCTAGCATCCCAGAGAACCAACGACTACCAGGGATATGAGTAACCTATAAAGTTCTGTGTCTGAAGCCCTGATGAGAAAGACATGGAATAGGATCTTGGAAGACCCTGAAGACGTACAGATCAGTGATCACTCAAGTGCCAAAGAGCAAAAGGCAATAATGCTCAAATAAGGACAGGTTTAAGAGTCCAAACAATATTAGAGCAAAAAGGTTGGAATGGAATATAGATTATAATACTCACAACAAAATTAAGGAGATATTCTACCAAAAGTAATTATTTTTGAGCACATAAATCTTTCTAAAATACATTCTTTTGTAATAATTGTCGGAGACAACATATGTTATCTCAAAAAGGGGTCAGAATTTCTTTTTAGTGAGGTATAATTTTTTTAGATACTGGGAAATGTTAGGAAATTTAAGATATTTGATACAAAAAACAACTAAAAGGTTTCCAGGTTAAGATGGTGGCAGAGTAAAAAGCAGCTGCTTGGGGAAAGTATGGGCATTCAACAAAATTGAAGAATTCGAGGTATTTGCACAGAAAAGACCAGGGCTAAATGGAAAGTTTGATATCCAACCACAAAAATCGAGAGAAACATGAAAAGGTAAGTAAGATACAGAGGGGAAAGAAAGAAAACTTATAATTTTTAAATTTACCTTTTTAAGGGCCTCAGTGAGATCTAATTATCTGTATTCCTATGTAGAGAAATGTTATGTATAATTCTCTGTAGTGAACTCTATTCACTATTATAGTATTCACTATTATAGTAATCAGAAGAATAATTCACAGGGAGAGGGTGGAA
>NW_025344257.1:0-6216 GCF_016433145.1 Gracilinanus agilis
GGCAGCCCAGGCATGGGTAAAATGCAAGGATGGAGGAAATGGAAATTGAGTTGAGGTTTCAGTTGATCAGTCTGACTTTAATATAGAGTTCACAAAGGGGGAAAAATATAAGGTTGGACAGGTGAGTAGGAATCAACATGGAGAGGGCCTGAAGGCTCTTACATATTTCCTGAATACTTGCCAAAGGTCCACCTTGAATTCTACTTTCCCTTAAGCTTTTGTTTACTACTAAAGTATATCCACTGATTATTCCCATTTCAGAACACTTGTAATACAGATTGTAAAGACTTAAGCCATAGTTTCATACTATCATAAATTCTTTCAGATCACCTAAATTATCTTGGATATTATTTTATCTCCTAACAGTTATATCTCTTCTCTGAAAGTCCTTACTAGGATAAAATGAGAAGGCAATATTGGAAGCACTGAGACTCTGTGACCCCCTGGGTCAGTCATGGAATATTTATTGGACAGACAGCTTGCTGTGTTCCTCTATGTTCTCTCAGCGCAGACCACGGATTCCAGGAATAAATGCCCTTTTACTATCACAGCCATTCCTGGGACAGTACTAGGGAAGGGGCAGCGTCCAGGATAGCCCTGGGCTCACTACTCACACGAGAGGTGGTTCTTTTTTCCAAACTGTAGGACATCTGCCCTAATGAAGAAAGAAAACTGACAAAGAATAAGGAGACCAGAATGTAAGGAGATGGAAATCAGACAGAGGCCTATAAAAGTTCTACAGTTAATGTGAGTGACACTTTGAGGCTGTCTCTACTCCCATGGATTTCTCTTTGTTCATCTTTTCATGAACACAAATTAGGGTGCTGAGCTATAGGTGAAGGAAAAGATGGGAGTGAAATTACTTAGCTTTTTCGGTCATTCCTGAGCAACTATCTGGGTCCCAGGCCCTGGAACTCATCATAAGACATTGATTGGCCTGGGGATCCCAAAGGTCTAGAATGGGTCTGGCAAAATCCAGGAAATGCCATGGCCATTAAGGACATCTCCTCCTCCAGTCTCCTCCTTAAATGAAACATCTGCCAAGAGATTCATCTGTCCGTGTGTTGTGGAATCTAGAAAGAGTCAGAATTAAAAATCCCGACCCCTGTATGACATTATGGGCCCAACCCTTATATGACATTATGGTGAAATAGAATTATCCACTGGAATCCCAACCTTGCAGACCCCCAGTCTCCAGGGACTGACCTTATCTACCTTGCAGACCTCCAGTCTCCAGGGACTGACCTTATCTACCCTAAAGACCTTCCCCTTTTCCCCCTGATCTCTTCCCCTCAGGAATTCATCTTATCTACCTTAGGACATCCCCCTTATCTACAAGATGTCCTAACCTAAGGACATTCCTCTACCCTGTTCCATTCTGACTACTACTCCATAAAAACTCGGAGCCCAGGCTCAACTCGGGGTCACTCACCAACTTTAGGTGGGAGACCCTAGCTCGAGCTAGACAATAAAGTCCCTTTGCATCTTGCATTGTTGGTTCAAGACTCATTTATTGGGATACTTCTTCGGGCATAACAGTGTGTATCTATACCTGTTGGCTGCCAGTTACTTCAACTTTGGGGTGTTGTAAATTTTTCTTGAGAATAATAATTTTAGATAAATAAAGTCAAATTCACCAAGCCAGGTAATTATTTAGGTTTTATTGGGAGAGGGCCAAGTCCTCCAACAAAGCTGGAGCCCTGTTTAAAAACAGGAGAGCCAGCACACTGGAAGGAATCTTCTTTTAGAGCAGTGGTTCCCAAACATTTTTAGCCTTCCGCCCCCTTTCCAGAAAAAAATACTACTTACCCCACTGGAAATTAATATTTTGAAAAATTTTAATAGCAATTAATAGGAAAGATAAATGAGCTTGTGGCTATCATCACACCTCTGGATTGCTGCAGCACCCACCAGTGGGTGGTAGCGCCCACTTTGAGAATCACTGTATAAGATCCTGAAAGAAATAGACATGTTTTCCTTACAAGCACACAAAAATGTGTAAGAAAGCCATACCCTTGAAAGGAAGAGGGCACCCAGCAACAATGCTCATTGGTTAGTTCAACTAGGAAACAACCCATATTTGTCCATAAGTTAGACATGTAGGAAGTGCCTCTTATTTGGTGACAGAGATCTTCTGGCCATTACCTAAGTGTCACTTGATGGTTAATGGTAGGGGGAAGGGTGTTTCTGGGCCCACTCTGGATAAGGATGGGTGGTGATATTTAGTCCCATATGTGGTTCTGAAACTTGAGGTTGAAGCTCCTGACACATACCTGGTCACAAGGAAGGGTGCATGATACGTGAACTCAGCTCAGCAGGGTGGGGGCTGATGCTAAGGCCCAAGTTAAAGCCGTTTTTAAAACTTAACTGAAATATAGATGAAAAAGCCTTATAAAATCTTGACGTATACTAATTATCTTAGAATTATGATCATGATCATCTTAAAGCTATCACTAACATTAAAACCTAATCATGTGTAAGGGGTTAGGGGTATTCTCTCACTCACAGGGGCTTCACGCATTCTAGACTCATACTCTCCCTGGGCTCTCTCTCCTCCCCTTGGAAGTCCTATTGGTGATAGTGGAAGAAGCATCACATTTGGTACTCCTGACTCTTATTCTGCTACAACTACTTATGTGACTTCACTTCACTGGGACTTGGTTTCCCCATGTGTATAATGATCTATAAGGCCTCACCACCCTTAAATCTTGCATCCTAATGTCTAATGCTACTGTAAGATTCCAGGCCCTTCCTACAGATTACCAGACTAGCTTTCCCTTGAGGAGAACAAGAAAAGAGGAAGTACCAAAGAGTGAGATTTTGCCTTGGGCCCTGCCTTTGGATGGGATCAATGAACCCAAGTTCCTCACAAACACCTGGTCCAAGGTTCTGGCTTGAAGGGAACAGCTTCTTTTCATTTGTTAAGAGTTAGTTTGGAGAGAGGGGAAGGGCCTTCCTGATCCCTGTTGTTTGAATCATTTAGGTTTCCCAATTGTTTCTGGATTCTGCACAGTCTCATCTCCTCAGAATAAGGAGGTGATTACTCATTTCTGCCTATAGACAGGAGTCACCCTGTGTGTGTCTAGTGCCAATGTGCAGAGTTTAAAATGCTCATTTGGGAAGAATTATAGCTTCAGAGAAGGTATAACACAGATTGGACACATGCAGATGAGAAGTGTGAGTGCTGACCCAATCTATACTGACTGGGACTGAGTAGGTAAGGCTGGAAGGAGGACAGTGAGGAAGTTCAGTGAGTCTGGACATGCCAGGAGAACCAATTCCAGGCACGTGTAAGTATGAGTGGGTGGTGAGGACAGCTGAGACCATCTCAGTCAACTTCAAAAGGGAGATCCGTAAATCCTTTCAAAGAAACCAAACATGGTTCTTCCATAAGCAGCATGGGGAGTGCCAGGAGGGGTGGGGGAGACTCTAACTAGGCCAGGGTGGCACTAGAAAGAGAACCTAGGGAGCTGACCAGCAGTGCCTCACTGGGGCAGCTGGGCAGAGCAGGACTACACAGCCTGTTTATGGTTCCCCTGCCTTAGGCGCTGGCAAGTGTCACCTGTGGCAGAAGTAGGGACCTCCCTAGCCAAGGAATGGTGGGCAGTAGTTTACTCACTGTAGGGAAGGAAAAGAGACCTCCTCCCTCCCCTCCTAGTGTTAGGGTGTCAGGCCCCTAAGGACAAAGGAAGTCAGCTCCATTTCATGGATTCTCTGGCAGAGAATGATTCCAAGGAGAACAATGTGCTGGTCTCACTGCTCATCCTGTCCTTGACATTAGCTCAGCAGCTGCAGACTCACATAATGCCCTGCATGGAAATTGCCTTTCAAAATGGCAGTCAGTTGAAAACTGTCTCTCCCTTCTCCAGGCTGGTCTCCATTATATCTTCTTTGCCTTCTCTCTTCCTCTACTCTCTTTTCTTCATTACTGTCTCTCCCTTCCCCTGGATCATCTTTTATTTCCCTCTTTTCTCCCCTCTCTCTGCATCCACTCTGTCCCCTTTTTCTGTCTTTCCCTTCTCATCTCTTCAACATGTCCTTTCTTGGGGGAAGCTGGGTAGCTCAGTGGATTGAGAGCCAGGCCTAGAGACAGAAAGTCCTAGGTTCAAATGTGGCCTCAGACACTTCCTAGCTGTGTGACCCTGGTTAAGTCACTTAACCCCCATTGCTTAGTCCTTACCACTCTTCTGCCTTTGAACGAATACATAGTCTTGATTCTAAAATGGAAGGTATGGGTTAAAAATGTCTTTTCTCCTCTACCTCTGCCTCTACTCTCTCTTCATTATCTCTGTCTCTCCCTTCTCTTGGCTTGTCTCTTATCTTCTCCTTTTCTCCCCTCTCTCTGCATCTACTCTCTCCTCTTTATCTCTGTTTCTTCCATCTCCTGGCTAGTCTTATACCTTTCTTTTCTCCTCTCTCCCCACTTCCACTCTCTCCTCTTTGTCTCTGTCTCTTCTCTATCTCCTTTCTCCTCTCTGTCTTCTTTATTTGTCTCTCCCTTCTGGTTTGTCTCTTCTCAATCATCCTTTCTCCTCTCTCTCTCTGCCTTTCCTCTTCCCCCTTTATCTCTGTCTTTGTCTTCTGGCTAGTCTCACCTCTCTCTTTTCTTCTGTCTCCCTCCATTTACTCTCTCCTCTTTATCTCTGAATGTCCTGGCTTGTCTCTTCTCTATGTCCTTTCTCTTCTTTCTGCCCATACTCTCTCTTCTTTGTTGCTCTCTTCTCTTGCTGTCTCTTTTCTATCATATTTCATTTTTCATTGCCTCAGTTCTCTCCAATTTATCTCTATCTCTCCCTTCTTTTGGCTTGTCTTTTATCTGTCTCTTTTCTCCTCTCTCCCCTTCCAGTCTTCTTTAATCTCTTTCTTGCCTTTCTAGTCTCTTCTCTATCCTTTCTCCTCTATATCTGCCTCTATTTTCTCTTCTTTATCTCTAACTTTCCTTCTCCTGGCTTTGTTTGTTATCTCCCTTTTTTCTAACTCCTCTTTGCATGAACTCACTTCTTTATCTCTTTCTTTCCCTTCTGGCTTTTTTCCCTATCATCTTTCACCTCTCCCTGCCTCTACTCTCTGCAGTTTATCCCTTCATTTCTCTTTTCCTGGCCTATATCTTCTCAATCTCCTTTCTCCCCTCTTTTCCTCTGGTTACTCTCTTCTTTATCTCTCTCTTCTCTTGGCTTTTCTTTTCTCTGTCTCCTTTCTCCTCTATCTGCCTATACTCTCTCCTCTTTATCTCTCTCTTCCTTTTCCTGACTAGTCTGTTTTATCTCCCTTTTCTCCTCTGTCTTGATTTATAAGATAGACAGATAGATTTATAGGTAGACTGATGAATACATGGACAGACAGATAATAGAAAGACAGATGGAAAGACAGATGGATATACTGATAATTGATAGATTATAAATATACAACTTGATGAGTAGATAGATGGATAGACAGATGGATAGCTATATAGATGCATGGATCAATAGATATAAAAATGTATAAAGAGACATATTCATAGACTGATCGATAGATTGTATATTGATTGCTTGATGGATAGATATAATGATAGGTTGATTGATAGATTATAGATTGATTGATGGATATAGATTATAGAATGATGACTAAATAGATGGATAGAGAGATGATAGATTGACAGACAGTCAGGGAAAGAGACAGACAGATGGATTAACAGATTGATAGATTTTAGACTGATTGAGAAGTTAGAGGTTGACTGATAGACTGATGGATAGAGAGATGGATGAATAGACTGACTTGGCCTGATGGACATATGGATAAATGAATTGATAGACTGACTGATAAATCTATTAAATGTCACATTATATATTGAGTGATAGATGGATGAATAGATATATGATATACTGATAGGTTGATAGATAGATTGAATACAGATTTATTGGTGAGACTGTCAGATTGCTGAGACAGACATATTTTTAGGTTACACATAGAAAGACTGATGGATAGACAAATCAATAGATGGACAGATAAGTGAAAGATTTATAGGTTGATTTATAGATTATTAATTGATAGATGGATAGATAGAAACAGATGGTTAGACAGATGGATAGATCATTGATGCATTACAGATTGATAGATATAAATTGAATAATAGATTTCATATTGAATAATGAGTAGATTGATTGAACAATAGATATAATATATAATAATTGATAGATTATTAATTAATTGACAGGTGGAGGGACAGATAGATGAAAG
>NW_025344258.1:0-2650 GCF_016433145.1 Gracilinanus agilis
AGAGAGAGAGAGAGAGAGAGAGAGAGAGAGAGAGAGAGAGAGAGAGAGAGAGAGAGAACGAACATGGATCAAGAAATGTCAGAAAATGATTATTAAAAATTGTACTAGACATGTAATCTGGAAAAATAAAAAATAAAATACATCTGAAAAGGTGAAAATAAAAGGCTGAATCACCATTTCTGGGGCTGCCTCTGGGGAGGATAATTGCTCTCTTGACTCATTCTTTATTCATCCTTCTCTCTATCTAATCAACTGCCCAATCCTACCCATTTTTTCAAAGCCAAGAGTTCCTTAACTGGGTTCAATGGACTTATTTATTTCTTTTTTTTAAATCCTTCAACATTTTGCCTGCTTTTATGATTCTTTGGGATTCACTACCTCCTCTTTGGGGCTGTTTGATGGATTGCCTCCTTGGTGTTAGGGAGTAAAGCCCACTGGAAATGATGGGTCCAGGGTCAGGAGATGAGGACTCCCACAGCCTCAGACACAGTACAAATAATATTCCATTACAATCATATAGCATAATTTGTTCAACCATTCTCCAATTGATGGGCATCCCCTTAATTCCCAGTCAGATGCTGGATTACCCTCCTTCTTTGCTCTTGGGATGGATAACAAGATCAAATTGTCTACCAGAGACCTCTTCAAGAATAGAACTGCCAGTGACCCTATTTTCCCCCAACTATATATAAAAATCATTTTAAATATTCATTTTCTAAAACTTTGAGTTCCATATTCTCTCCCTCCCTCCCTCCCTTCCTTCTCTTCTGAAATGGTAAGCAATTTGGCATAGGTTATATATATGATACCATGCAAAATATATTTCTATGTTGGTCATGATGAGGAAAAAGAAGGATTAAAAAATTCAAGAAGAAAATAAAGTGAAGTATGCTTCCACCTTCATTCAAAGACTCCATCAGTTCTTTCTCTGGAGATGGATAGCATTTTTTTATTTTTTATTTTAAGTCCTTCCAAATTGTCTTAGAACATTATTTTGCTGGGAATAGCCAAGTCATTCACGAGTGATCATCATATAATATTGCTGTTATTATGCACAATGTTCTCCTGATTTTGCTTACTTTACATCAGTTAGTCCAGGTTTTTCTGAAATTCTTTTGCTCATCATTTCTTATAGTACATTCTTATAGTACAAATAATATTCCATTAAAATCATATAACATAATTTGTTCAGCCATTCTCCAATTGATGGGCATCCCCTTAATTCCCAATTCTTTTTTGCTATCAGACAAAGAGCTGCTATAAATACTTTTTGTAGAAATAGGTCCTTTAACCTTTTAAAAAATCTCTTTGGGATATAGACTTAATAGTGATATTACAGGATCAAAGGGTAGGCACAGTTTGATAGCTTTTGGGGCATCATTACAAATTGCTCTTCAGAATGGTTGAATCAGTTCGCAACTCTACCAACAATGCATTTGTGCCCATTTTTCCCATATCTCCTCCAACATTTATCACTTTCCTTTTCTGTCATATTAGCCAATCTGATAGGTGTGAAATGGTAACTCAGAGTTGTTTTAATTTGCATTTCTCTAAACAATAGTGATTTAGGGGCAGCTAGATGGCTCCTGTGGATAGAAAGCCAGACCTGTAAATGCACATAAATCATCAGCATTTCTATACATTTCCAACACACTAGAGCAGCAAGAAGTAGAAAGAGAAACACCATTCAAAATCACCCTAGACAATATAAAATACTTAGGAATATACCTACCAAAACAAACACAGCAATTATATGTAAACAACTACAAAACACTTTCCAAACAAATAAAACTGGATCTAAACAATTGGAAAGCCATTGATTGCTCATGGGTAGGACGAGCTAACATAATAAAAATGACAATTCTACCCAAATTAATTTACCTATTTAGTGCCATACCTATCAAGCTACCAAAAAACTTCTTTACTGAATTAGAAAAAACTATAACAAATTTCATTTGGAATAACAAAAGATCAAGAATATCAAGGGAAATAATGAAAAAAAAATGTGAAGGAAGGGGACCTAGCAGTACCAGATATTAAACTATACTATAAAGCAGCAGTCATCAAAACAATATGGTACTGGCTAAGAGATAGAGAGGAGGATCAATGGAATAGACTGGGGATAAATGACATCAGCAAGACAGTGTATGATAAACCCAAAGAGCCCAACTTTTGGGACAGGAATCCACTATTTGACAAAAACTGCTGGGAAATTTGGAAAACAATATGGGAGAGATTAGGTTTAGATCAACATCTCACACCCTACACCAAGATAAATTCAGAATGGGTGAACGACTTGAATATAAAGAGGGAAACTATAAACATGTTAAGTGAACACAGAATAGTTTACTTGTCAGATCTCTGGGAAAGGAAAGACTTTAAAACCAAGCAAGAGTTAGAGAAAATTACAAAATGTAAATTAAATGGTTTTGATTATATTAAACTTTTGTACAAACAAAAACAATGTAGTCAAAATCAGAAGGGAAACAACAAATTGGGAAAAAATCTTTATAATGAAAAACTCTGACAGGGGTCTAATCACTCAAATATACAAGGAGTTAAAGCAATTGTATAAAACATCAAGCCATTCCCCAATTGATAAGTGGGCAAGAGACATGAATAGGCAATTTTCAGGTAAAGAAATCAAAAG